>NC_133324.1:761351027-761576075 GCF_042186555.1 Aquarana catesbeiana
ACTTTTTGCGATTCGGCACTGCGTCGCTTTAACTGACAATTGCGCTGTCGTGCGAGGTTGTGCCCAAACAAAACTGACGTCCTTTTTTTCCCACAAATATAAAACTTTCTTTTGGTGGAATTTGATCACCTCTGCGCTTTTTATTTTTTGTGCTATAAACAAAAAAAGAGCGACAATTTTGAAAAAAAACGCAATATTTTTTACTTTTTGCTATAATAAATATTCCCCAAAAATATATAAAAAAAAACGATTTTATTCCTCAGTTTAGACCGATATGTATTCTTCTGCATATTTTTGGTAAAAAAAAAAATCGCAATAAGCGTATATTGATTGGTTTGCGCAAAAGTTATAGCATCTACAAAATAGGGAATAGTTTTATGGCATTTTTATTACTAATTTTTTTTCACTAGTAATGGCGGCAATCTGCGATTTTTATCGGGACTGCGACGTTATGGCGGACACGTCGGACAATTTTGATACATTTTACGGACCATTTGCATTTTTACAGCAATCAGTGCTATAAAAATGCATTGATTACTGTAAAAATGTCACTGGCAGGGAAGGGGTTAACACTAGGGGGCGATCCAGGGGTTAATGTGTTACCTAGTGTGTGTTCTAACTGAAGGGGGAAGTGGACTGTGCAGGGGAAGAGATAGATCGCTGTTCATACTCTGTATGAACAGACAGTCTGTCACTTCTCCCCTCAGAGAACTGGAAACTGTGTGTTTACACACACAGATCCCGGTTCTCCGCGTGCCCCGAGCGATCGCGGTAGCCCGGCGGTGATCGCGACCGCCGGGCACTCGCATCGGCTCCGTGGGCAAGCAGGGGGTGCGCCCCTAGTGGCCACAGGGCAAAGCGACGTTACATAACGTCGTTTCACCCAGCCGTGCCATTCTGCTGCAGTACAACTGCCGCGGCTGGTCAGCAAGTGGTTAAAATAATACAGTAAAACATTTTTTCTATTGCAGCTTACTAATTCTTAGATGTCGAGGTTGCATTCGTTTTCTTTTTTAGGCTTTTGTTTTTTGTTTTCACCTACTAATCCTGCCAGTAAGTCTGTTGTTTTTCAAAAGGAACAAGCTGTCCTGTGGATGTAGCAGTTAGAGGTTTGAGACAAACCATTTAACACTGTCAGTGGTGCTTAAAATTATCCACTTTTTTTAAATTTATGTAAAACCTTTATCCCAAAAGGAAACTACTTATAAAGCAGTAGCTGAAGTTTGGCTTCAGTTTGTTAGTTTATTTAAATCTGCTTGTACATCTGAAGCAGCCCATAGATGAATGAACCTTTGGTTGAACAAAAAAAAAAAAAAAAAAAGATTAATTCCCTCATCCACACATTCGATGTGGTGGGGAAATCCCCACTGAGCTACTGTATTCCATCAGAATACACTGATCAATGCGGATCGAGCAGAAAAAATCCGACAAGGTGGTTATAGAGAAGTCAATCACGCCGTTCCTCGGAAGTTCGGACCCCCTCCTCCTTCCCCCGCTGCCGGCCCAAATAGAAAGCGCAAGGCTTCACCGCCGGTTTCCCTTACCAGAAATGGCGGCGGCAGCACCCGACAGCCGATCCGAAAATCGGCTGGAGTGCTGACATTGCGGGCTCCCTGGACAGGTAAGTGTCCTAATATTAAAAGTCAGCAGCTACGTTTCATTTTTGGAGGGGTGGTGGAACAACTCTTTAATGCATTCCCTGCATTAAACGATAAGCTTACCTTTCATAACATGTTACATGTTGCATATTCAGGGTCTAACATGTAACATGTTATGAAAGTACCGGCCCCGACTCTCCCGCTTTGACAGCTAGCGGAGGATCTTTTTCTCCTGCTAGCTGTCACAATTTAAAAAAATTAAGGACTACAAGCCCCGCATGGCCGCGTCACAGTGTTCTGTGAATGAAAAACAATAAGTCCTGATATCCGTAGCAGCTGTTGGCTTGTAGTTCTTGATGAACTACCATGGTGCTGTGAGTGCTGTGGTAGTTGATCCTGATCCTGCCTGTTAGAGTGATCTGTTAGAGTGTATCAGTTCTTCATACATGGCACGAGCAAGCACATACACTGACAGATCTGCAGGAGACCTGCATGGCATCAGTGATCTGCTGATCGCTGGTGCAATGCTTTATAGGTTCCTGCAACAAACAATAAAAAAATGCACTTTTTTTTGCTGGCAAAAAACATATGCATGTAATATTTTTTGTCAAAGATGAACTTATCTTTTAAGGTAAAAAAAAAAAGTTCCAGTACCTGTTTTGCCCCTTGAATGATAAGGTCACCTTTGGGAACATGTTACATGTTTCACCCGATTTTAGAGTGGAACATGTAATATGTTCCTGGTGCTGCAGCCACCACCCGCTGCCCCCATTCCTGTGGCAGCAGTACAGGGAGAAGTTCCCCGTACTAGCTATCACTATTTGAATACAGCACGCTCCTGCAGGGTTCTGCCCACATAGGCACATCATTTATACACACAGTTCTGTGTGTCTGAATGAACTGAAGTCCCGACATCCTTATCGGCTATTGGCTTGTAGTTCTCAATTAAGTACCATGGCGCTGTGGAGTGCTGTGGTAGTTAATTGAGTCTTCCTGTCAGGGAGTATCTGCTTTTTCGTATGGGATGTATGGGTAAGCTGATAACACTGACAGTGTGCAGGAGACCTGCATGGAAACTTCAGTAACTGTAAGCGCAAAGGGCAGTGTGGCCATCAGAAGGTTTGGGTGAACCAGAGTGGAGCGCACGGAAATGATGTCACCTGAAGCCATAGGGATACTGTGCAGATCAGACAGGAAGACAGGCTATGTGCTCGGAGCTTCAGCTCCTTCTATAGGCCTCTACAGGAGACCTGCAGGGCATCAGCCATGCTTTACAGTCTCCAACTAAAAAAATTAATAAATGCACATTTTTTTAACTGCAAATAATTTTTCTTTTTAAAAAGTGAACTTATCCTTTAACCCCCCTTACACTTACCTGAGCCCTCCCTCAACCCATGCTATGCTCCTCTGTAGTGACTCTTCCCACTCTCACAGGCTTTGTTGAGTTTGAAATAAGTAAGCAGGGGGACTGGCAGAGTCACCAGGTATTTCATACCAAGGAAGCAATACAAAGACAACAAGATACTTATTAGTACAAGTACATAATACAACAGACACATATCAGAAATATGAAATGTTGTGGTAACATACACTTTAATGGGGGTAGAATGTAGAGTGTGCATTTTTGACATGCATTTGTTGAAAACAATTTTCAGAAAAAAATAAGCATATTTCTCCTAAAGTAATATGTGTCACATCAGCATGATGACCTATTACCATACCCCCTTCTAGCACAAATCCTCCCCTCATACCCCTCCCACCACAAATCTTCCCCTTTCAGCACAAATCCTCCCCCCCAATCCCCAAGTTCACCCTCCCAATGCAAATCCCCCCACCACCACTAGCACATACCCCCCTCATAACAAAAATCTTTTCCCCCTTCTAGTACAATCCTCTTCTCCCCCGCACCAAATCCCTCCCTCCCCTGACAGCCACCAGTTTTCTGCTCAATGAAGACCAAGAACTGAGCGAACAAAGACCACTGATCACTCAGTTCTTGGTGTAGTGGCGGCCAGGTCATGGGATCATTGCTGCATCCACCTAGTTGAGTATCAAAATTTGTTTTATTTTTTTAATCCCAAACTTCTCTTTTAATGTCATTCAAGGTTTCTGAAACACACCAAATCATGATTCACTGTATGATCTTCCAATAATTTTATGAGCTAAGGCTCACAGTATTTAGTTGCCTAATACCAGAATTAAGGTAAGTTGTGGAAATATTGAATAATTAATAACCATAAATTTATTTATTGGCTCTATTGGTGAAGATAGAATTTCCTAGGATGACCATAGATGGAGCAGACCCTGTTAGTGACTACCAGGTCTGTGAAAAACTCCCAACTCATGACAGAGCATACATTGTAAAAACAAAAAAAAAAAAGGCGTTAATGTTTATTTGCATAGTCATGGTCACTTTTCTGGAAAAAGTAAATCTTGTATAAACAGTTTTAAGCTGCCCATTCATAAAGCCAGGCAAATCCAAACCAGCCAATCAACTATCCCTCTGACAATGATCTGCCAGGGATGTCACATAGTATTATGGAAACTGGCTGCTTTATGGGCTGATGAACATTGTTTAAATTGCTGTAAAATTTGAAATGTTTGTCCCTAAACTTCTGTCATTAATTATTTGACAATTACCAATTAATTGCTTGTGTTAATGTGCACACAAGCACTCACACACATTGCGGAAACATTTTTCAAAACTTACTGTGATCTATGACAAGACATACATCAACAGAATGTTTAAGTGACCATGACATTTCCATAGGAGTGCACAAAGTATATGCTTTAGGGTTTGCTTTAGCACTTGTTTTCCAAAGTTGCCAAATGGATACCAGCTTCTTGTTGCCAAATGGATACCAGCTTCTTGTTGCTTTCTTTGACTCTCCATTTAGTGATGTCTCTTCTCTCATTTTCACTTCACATTCTTTAGTCTTTCCCAACCTTTCCATCTGCCATTATCTTTGTGCTTGACTTCTCCATAACCTTACAGCCTACATAAGTCAATGACCTCTCTGTCTCTGCTATCAATCTACTGATGTTCAAACCCATCAGGGTATTACTTTCTATACACAACGTCAGCATCATCATTGTCTAACATCCTGGAATGATCGCACTAGAAAAAACAGTAGTATTTACTGAGTAATATCAACATGGAATAGTATATAAAGTATATGTATCATTTTATAGGCGAAGTTTACAAATAATAAATAGCTGCTTATTTTCTTTGCGCTTTGTTCTATCCATGACTGTCATCAACCTGTGCTTCATTAAGGCTGTCAAACAGCAAGATAATTGCTTGAGTACGCTTATATTCTAATTAACCCTGTTAATCTCAGGGTATCAGTGAAACAGTTACAGAAAAATAAACAGAAACAAACATTAATGATTTAATAGGGCAAGGTTTAATTACAGTATTGAACTTTAAATTTGATTTTGTGGATGATTCAGATGTATTCAGTAACATTTTTGCATAGACATTCCAATAGCGTAACAGATTTTGCAGTTGACCTTGTTTACTTGTTACTTCTTACCGAACTTTTTTTTTGCTACATATTATGCAGTGTATTTATGTGATAAAGACATGTTCAGTTGGTGCTGGTATAGACTACATTGCTGGATCTAGCAGTTGTCACTCTAGAAAGCGGCTCAAGTGAGGACAACAGATGGTGGACTTAGGTAAATTTAAAACCAGCTAAAAAGTATTTAAAAAAGGATGGACTTTAGAGGTTCTGTTCAGCTGAAATCTTGCTCATATTTACAGTTATTTTTTTTCGATGGAACTATGAGTGAAGGGGTTTACTAATTACGGTAAATCAACTGGTGTGTAATGACTATTTTATGCATCCTTACCAAGATCTGACTGCTAAGACCTCCTGCATTTGTTTATATCCAATGCCGCAAGTCTCATTGTCCTGGATGCATCTGCACACTACAGCCCCACAGATTTTGATGGGACCATCTTCTTTTGTCTCTGGACTCAGGACACAGCATCTTAGAGGCTTAGAAGTCTATGGGGCTGTAATGAGCAAGTGCAGCAAGTAGAGTGAGACTTGCAGCACTGAATGTAAACACAATGGGACTCAGCCATAGGATCATGGTAAGTAAAAGTAAATAATAATAATTTTGTAGTTATCAGATTGCATCTTTAATGCCTCCTATATCTACCTAAATTCTGTTTGTAGTTAATTAATTGGCAATACCCCCACCCAAACTCAGTATAAATTTAGGCCTTATCTAGGGGATTAAGGCAGGGGTTTGCACAGGCTGGAATTGCATTGGCAACTATCATCTTGGATAAAGTATTCATATTGGATTAAGTATTACACTTCTGCTCAGCACTTCAGCAAATGCACAAAACGAAAATACACAACAGACTTCTGCAGAACACTAAACAGACTACAGGTGACCTGATTCTCCATCAAACATTTCATCTCTCATTCAGGCTTCCTCTCAATTTCACCATTCTGTATCATGCACTCCCTACTTTTCCTTCTCACAGTTGCATCTCTCCTTAAATTCTCACTCCTTCACCTATCCTCTCCACCCCACAGCTTATATATATCACCCACACTCCTGTCTTCACCTGATTACTGCACGTATCAGCTCCTGCTAATTCTGAACCCATATACCAATAAAACCTGCAGGACATTGGGACGTGTCCCCCCATATAAGTCATACTCCCATATCACCTCTCTCACTCTTCTGCTTCCCCTAACTTCTCTAGATATATACCCCAAATCCTGGACCGCCATCATTTACCTTCGGCCAACATACCCAGCAGCCCCCATCCTCTGATAGCAGTCGCAATCCACACAATCTCATTTCAATTCCTCTTCAGCCTAGAACCAGCCTCCCCTTCTCCTGTGCCCTTTGGAATGCCCACTCTGTTTGTAATAAATTCACCACCGTCCATGACCTATTTATCACAAACTCCCTGAACCTACTTGCAATTACTGAGACCTGGATTCAAGAATCTGACCTTCTTTCTCCTGCTTCTCTCTCCTATGGTGGCCTCCTGTGGACTCACTCTCCCAGGCCTAGTAGAAGGAAAGGAGGTGGTGTTGGAATCCTCCTATCCCCCAAAGCACTTTTCAGGTTTTTCATCCACCCCCCTCTCTGTCCCTCTCCTCATTTGAAGCTCATTGTATTCGTCTATTTTCTCCAATTTCATTGAGAATTGCTGTGATCTATCAGCCCCCTGGACCGGTATCAAACTTCCTTGACAACTTCTCTGCCTGGCTACCCTACTTTCTCTCTTCTGAAATTCCAACAATCATTCTTGGTGACTTCAACATCCCTGTTAATCTTAACACTCCCGCTACTTCTAAGCTGCTGAGCCTAACCTCCTCTTTTGACCTCCTCTTCTGGTTCTTCCTCCGGTGTTCTCGTCCAGCATCTCCTCCGCAGCGTCTTCTATCTTCTTCTTCTCGGGCCACTCCGCACCCATGGCATGGGGGGAGGCTCCCGCTCTTCTCTTCATCTTCTTCTCTTCTTCTCCTCTTCATCTTCTTCTCCGGGCCGCTCCGCACCCATGCTGGCATGGTGGGAGGCTCCCGCTGTGTGAAGCGTCTCCTCTTCTGACAGTTCTTAAATAACGAGGGCGGGGCCACCCGGTGACCCCACCCCCCTCTGACGCACGGGACATGACGGGACTTCCCTGTGGCATTCCCCATGACATCACAGGGAAGTCCCGTCAAGTCACCGTGCGTCAGAGGGGGGCGGGGTCACTGGGTGGCCCCCCCGTTATTTAAGAACCGTCAGAAGAGGAGACGCGTCATACAGCGGGAGCCTCCCTCCATGCCAGCATGGGTGCGGAGCAGCCCGGAGAAGAAGATGAAGAAGAGAAGAAGATGAAGAGAAGAGCGGGAGCCTCCCCCCATGCCATGGGTGCGGAGCGGCCCGAGGAGAAGAAGATAGAAGACGCCGCGGAGGAGATGCTGGACGAGAACACCGGAGGAAGAACCAGAAGAGCCAGAAAAACCAGAAGAAGAAGAAGAAGATGAAGGAAGATAGAAGAAGCATTTAAATAAAGGAATTGTCAAAAACTGTCTCTTGTCATTTTTAACATTTTTGACAGTTTTTTAGTGAAATGGTAGGAAGTAACCCCTTACCATTTCAACCGGGGGCCGGGATCTGGGGCTCCCCTTGTTAAAGGGGGCTTCCAGATTCCGATAAGCCCCCCGCCCGCAGACCCCCACAACCACCGGCCAGGGTTGTGGGGATGAGGCCCTTGTCCTCATCAACATGGGGACAAGGTGTTTTGGGTAGGCTACCCCAAAGTACCCTCCCAATGCTGAGGGCATGTGGCCTGGTACGGTTCAGGAGGGGGCCGCTCTCTCGTCCCCCCCTCTTTTCCTGCAGCCTGCCAGGTTGCGTGCTCGGATAAGGGTCTGGTATGGATTTTTGGGGGAACCCACGCCGTTTTTTTTTTAAAAATTGGCGCGGGGTTCCCCTTAAAATCCATACCAGACCTGAAGGGCCTGGTATGGAATTTAGGGGGACCCCCACGTCATTTTTTTTTTTTAATTTTGGTTCGGGGTTCCCCTGTGGGGAATTCCCATGCCGTTTTTATCAATGAACTTTTATGTGTATTGTCGGACCGGCAATGCAATAGCCGCGAGTAGTTTTAGATGACTTTTTTCCTTTGAAATGTCATTTTGCTGTCAGACTGTTCTAAACATGGGAAACATGCGCCCCTTTACAGGCATACTATAGACACCCCCCAGCTACAAAATTTAAAGGAATATTACACTTTTATTGTTTGACTTTAAGCATTATTAAAATCACTGCTCCTGAAAAAACGGCCATTTTTAAAACTTTTTTTTGCATTGATCCATGTCCCCTGGGGCAGGACCCAGGTCCCCAAACACTTTTTATGACAATAACTTGCATATAAGCCTTTAAAATTAGCACTTTTGATTATTCATGTTCGTGTCCCATAGACTTTAACGGTGTTCGTGTGTCTTCGAACGAACTTTTTTCCTGTTCGCATGTTCTGGTGCGAACCGAACAGGGGGGTGTTTGGCTCATCCCTATTGAGGAGGAATAGGATAGTCAGCATAGGCAGTCTTCAAGGAATCCCAGATCCATAGCAAATTCAATCAGTTACATCAGCATCAGGTGTTTGATAGCTGCTGATCCAAGACTGATTCATTTTTATGAATGTGAGCCTATCAACGGAGTCTGTGGACAGGTGCGCTCTTTGATCCGTTACAAACCCTCCAGCAGCACTGAATGTGTATTCAGAAAGCACGTTGGATGAGTGATAACTGAGTGATAACTCAGAAGATACAAACAGTGCAAAACCAACACAACAAACCCACAGCAAACAATAGTATATACAGCAAGGGGCAATACCGGAATCACAGATGTCAGCCAGGCCAGGGTCATACACAGCAGGTAAGCAGGAACAAGGGATAAACCAGAAACATAAACGTTAGCCAAGCCAGGGTCATACACAGGAGGTCAGCAGATGGGTAAGGACGGGAAACCAGCAGGAAGGGGAGAGGATGGATGGTGAAGCTGCAGGGTAGGGATCCAAGGGAGTCAGGAGGGACAAGAACAGGATGGGCCTGGGATAGGGATCGGATCGGATCAGAGCAGAGCGGGACAGAACAGATTCACAATCAGGATACAGGCAGCAAAGTCAAGGCACAGGGAGAAAGATACCAAGGCGAGCATGTGAGGGCTTGCCGGGTATTTATAGGGCTGACTATAATTGGCTTCAAGTCACACCTGAGCGCAGGGAGTGTTGTCTGCTCCATACTGCCAGGATCCATCCGCTGGTGGACATCAGTACTGCGGCCAAAAGATGAAATGACACCAGCAGGGAAATATTCTCCTGACAGTTCAACACTGCCAGGAGACACCTGCTGGTGGACCCCAGTACTGCATGCCAAACGATATATCTTACCAGCGGATGGACCCTTTCCTGACAGTACCCCTCCCTAAAGGAGCGGCCTCCGGACGCTCCAACTGGTCTTAATTGTCCATGGTCTATGGCATCAGGCAGAATGGTGGAAGAAGGCATTTCAGGCTGGTCATCAGGCACATCCGGGCAGACGGCTGGCATGTCAGAGTCATTGAGCTGGGCAGCGGACAGGAACAAGCCGAGCTGGGCAGCAGACAGGAACAAGCCGAGCTGGGCAGCAGACAGGAACAAGCCGAGCTGGGCAGCAGACAGGAACAAGCCGAGCTGGGCAGCAGACAGGAACAAGCCGAGCTGGGCAGCAGACAGGAACAAGCCGAGCTGGGCAGCAGACAGGAACAAGCCGAGCTGGGCAGCAGACAGGAACAAGCCGAGCTGGGCAGCAGACCGGAACAAGCCGAGCTGGGCAGCAGACAGGAACAAGCCGAGCTGGGCAGCAGACAGGAACAAGCCGAGCTGGGCAGCAGACAGGAACAAGCCGAGCTGGGCAGCAGACAGGAACAAGCCGAGCTGGGCAGCAGACAGGAACAAGCCGAGCTGGGCAGCAGACAGGAACAAGCCGAGCTGGGCAGCAGACAGGAACAAGCCGAGCTGGGCAGCAGACAGGAACAAGCCGAGCTGGGCAGCAGACAGGAACAAGCCGAGCTGGGCAGCAGACAGGAACAAGCCGAGCTGGGCAGCAGACAGGAACAAGCCGAGCTGGGCAGCAGACAGGAACAAGCCGAGCTGGGCAGCAGGCTCCGGGTCATCGAGCTGGGCAGCAGGCTCCGGGTCATCGAGCTGGGCAGCAGGCTCCGGGTCATCGAGCTGGGCAGCAGGCTCCGGGTCATCGAGCTGGGCAGCAGGCTCCGGGTCATCGAGCTGGGCAGCAGGCTCCGGGTCATCGAGCTGGGCAGCAGGCTCCGGGTCATCGAGCTGGGCAGCAGGCTCCGGGTCATCGAGCTGGGCAGCAGGCTCCGGGTCATCGAACTGGGCAGCAGGCTCCGGGTCATCGAGCTGGGCAGCAGGCTCCGGGTCATCGAGCTGGGCAGCAGGCTCCGGGTCATCAAGCTGGGCAGCAGACAGGAACAAGCCGAGCTGGGCAGCAGGCTCCGGGTCATCGAGCTGGGCAGCAGGCTCCGGGTCATCGAGCTGGGCAGCAGGCTCCGGGTCATCGAGCTGGGCAGCAGGCTCCGGGTCATCGAACTGGGCAGCAGGCTCCGGGTCATCGAGATGGACAGCAGGCTCTGGAACATTGGGCCGAACAGCGAGCACCGTAAGGGCAGGCCGGATTACAGGCACCGGCTCAGCAAGCTGGGTAACGGACCCCGGCCCAGTGGGCTGGGTAACAGGCCCCGACTCAGCGAGCTGGACACCGGGCACTGGTTCGGCAAGCCGGATAACGGATACTGGCTTGACAGGCAAAGTGACAGACTTCGGTTTAGCAGACTGGGTAACGGGCACCAGTTCAGCAGACCGGGTAACGGGCACCGATTCAACAGACTGGGTAACGGGCACCGATTCAGCAGGCTGAGACATGGGCACCGAAACTCCAGGCTGAAACACGGGCACCGAAACTTCAGGCTGAGACACGGGCACCGAAACCTCAGGCTGGGATACCAACATCACGACATCAGGCTGGAAGACAGGTACCAGGATATCAGGCTGGAGGATGGACACATCAAATCGGAAAGCAGGCTCATCTGGCTGAACAGTGGGCACATCAGGCAGAACAGCAGGTACTGGCACAACAGGTTGAACAGGTACATCGGACTGGTCAGTAGTCGCTGGAGCGTCAGACTGGAACATGGACACTGGGATTTCGGGCTGAGCAGCAGGCACTGGGACCTCAAACTGGGCAGCGGACACAGGCATTGGCACAACTGACCGAGTAGCAGACACTGGCACATCAGGCTGGAAAGCCGGCACCGAGACATCAGACCAGGCAGCGGGTACTGGAACTTTAGACTGGTCAGCAGACACAGGCGCTGGCACATCGGGCAGAACAGCAGGTGCTGGCATACCAGGCTGAACAATAGGTACATCGGACTGGACAGTAGTCACTGAAGCGTCAGACTGGAACATGGGCACTGAGATGTCAGGCTGAGCAGCAGGCACTGGGACCTCAAACTGGACAGCGGGCACAGACATTGGCATAACAGGTTGAGTAGAAGACACTGGCGCATCAGGCTCGGTAGCAGGCACTGGACTGTCAGGCTGGGTAGCAGGCAGAGGTTTGACAGAATCAGGTGGGTTAGTTGGTGTGGAAGCAAGTTGGGTTACTGGCAGGATCGTGTGGGTAGGAAAGAATTTTTGTTTCTTTTTTGGTTTAGCCCGTGCAGTTTTGTATGTAGGTGCAGGGCTGAAAGAAAAGAAAGTAGCTGGATCGAAGGAAGACCAAGGAACTGTAGCTAGAGAGGGGTTTTGTGGGACTGTTACAGGTGGAGGAGAAGAGACAGGTGGATTGAAGGCGGGATAGGTGCTACACTTGGAGACTGGGTAGTAGTATTTGGTAGGGGGTTGAATATTGTGGCTTAGCTAAAGACAGGAGATCTGACCATGCCTGCAGCACAGGTTGAACAAACGCTGATTCACACACAGCCTGACTAATCAAGGATTGCACCGACTGGATGCAATTAGACAACACTTGCTGTGAACAAGAGGAATAATGTTCCATAAAATAGGCTGGATCATCCACTAACAACCAAACCAGGGATTCAACTTGGCCATAATTGAAGGGGGGCGAAAAATCATCACTTCCCTCGGGAATGCATGACAGGGCTGGTTTTGCACATAACTGGATCAGGGGCTGAACATCTTCAAAAGACATATACCCCTGATCCACTAGGGAATGAGCTGATCGGATAGTTTCCGTCAGCTGGTCACTAGTCCACCCTTTTAAAATCTGGCGGCAATATTCACCATCCTCTTCTGCTAGCAGAGAATAATAAATGATTTCATCGAAATCCATATTAGCAGACCCGATAAACCAGGAGGGTTTCCTCAATGCAGCCACGTCTGGTCAGGGATGGCCTTGGTATACTGTCAGGGAATCTAATTGACCAGACTGTGTGGACTGCACAGAGATAACCCAAACGCATGTAAATGAATAAATAATATTTATTAAAAATAAGTGATAACTCAGAAGATACAAACAGTGCAAAACCAACACAACAAACCCACAGCAAACAATAGTATATACAGCAAGGGGCAATACCGGAATCACAGATGTCAGCCAGGCCAGGGTCATACACAGCAGGTAAGCAGGAACAATGGATAAACCAGAAACATAAACGTTAGCCAAGCCAGGGTCATACACAGGAGGTCAGCAGATGGGTAAGGACGGGAAACCAGCAGGAAGGGGAGAGGATGGATGGTGAAGCTGCAGGGTAGTGATCCAAGGGAGTCAGGAGGGACAAGAACAGGATGGGCCTGGGATAGGGATCGGATCGGATCAGAGCAGAGCGGGACAGAACAGGTTCACAATCAGGATACAGGCAGCAAGGTCAAGGCACAGGGAGAAAGATACCAAGGCGAGCATGTGAGGGCTTGCCGGGTATTTATAGGGCTGACTATAATTGGCTTCAAGTCACACCTGAGCGCAGGGAGTGTTGTCTGCTCCATACTGCCAGGATCCATCCGCTGGTGGACATCAGTACTGCGGCCAAAAGATGAAATGACACCAGCAGGGAAATATTCTCCTGACAGTTCAACACTGCCAGGAGACACCTGCTGGTGGACCCCAGTACTGCATGCCAAACGATATATCTTACCAGCGGATGGACCCCTTCCTGACAGACAGGCCAGTAGCTAAATTTCCTATTGAGCAAGTTCCAGCCAGTGGTCCATCCTCAAGACCCAGTAATCCAGTGGATTCTCTGTTGGAAAGGTCTCCAAGTCTGCTCTTGCCCCTAGATATTCCTGCACCATATAATGCAGACGCTGGCGATGGTTGCTTGAACCAATCAGACCTTGGTGCTAAGGACTGAGAAATTGTTTAAAGCTATCGGTCAGCTGGCCACCTTCTCCACCGCTCTTCCTCTGACTGAACGAAGCCTCAGCAACACATTGTCCAGCACCAGGAAATGGTGACCTCCCAGGGTCTGTAAATGGGTTACACAAACCGTTCTTCAAGGCCTCCTGAAGATGCTTCATCCTCTACTCCCTCTGCGAAGACAGGATGAGTTCTGCAACTTTACCCTTGTAACGTGGATCAAGAAGTGTTACCAGCCAGTAATGAGCCCTCTCCTTGATACCACGAATCCTAGGGTCCTTTCGCAGGCTTTTCAGAATCAGGGAGGCCATGCAGCATAAGTTAGCAGAGGCATTTGATTCTGAGGCCTCTGGGTCACTAAAGATCACATTATCCGTAACTACTGCCTCCCAGCCACGTACAACTCCTTGGGTTTCTGGGGACTGAAAACCATGATTTGAAGACTGCTGCTGAGTGTTATCCTCTACATCCTCCTCCTCTTCTTCCTGTGTGTTTGGCGGGCCCGCAGGAATGCTATCTGGATAAAGGGGGCCTTGAGAGGAAAGGAAGTCCTCCTCTTTCTCCCGCTGTTCTGCCTCAAGTGCCCTGTCCATGATTCCATGAAGCGTGTGCTCCAGCAGAAAGACTAGAGGGACAGTGTCACTGATGCATGCATTGTCGCTGCTCACCATCCTTGTGGCCTCCTCAAATGGTGACAGGACAGTGCATGGATCTTTGATCAGTAGCCAATGGCATAGCCAAAAAGAAGCCAAGCTCCCCTGACACTGTCCTGGTGCCATACCCACACAGGTAATCATCGATGGCCCTTTGCTGTGTGTGCAGCCGCTGCAGCATTGCCAGCGTTGAGTTCCACCTGGTGGGCATGTCACAAATGAGATGGTTGGTGGGCAGGTTGCATTCCCTTTGAATGTCAGCCAGCCGAGCACTGGCATTGTATGCCTGGCGGAAATGACCACAGACTTTTCTGGCCTGCCTCAGGAGATCTTGTAAGCCTAGATACCTAATCAAGAATTGCTGCACCACCAAATTCAGGACGTGTGCCAAACATGGAACATGGGTCAAGTGTCCCTGTCGGAGGGCGGAGAGAAGGTTGGTGCCATTGATGCATACAACCATTCCTGGCTGAAGCTGGCTTGGCATCAACCACCTCTGAGCCTGCCCCTGCAGAGCTGACAGAATCTCTGTCTCAGTGTGGCTCCTGTCCTCTAGGCAGACCAACTCAAGCACCACATGGCAATTTTTAGTCTGACTGCTTGCGTAGCCCCTTGAATGTTTACGGAGCACTGCTGGTTCAGAGGACAAATCTGCAGAAGAGGTCATAGAGGAAGAAGAAGAGAAGAGGATAGGAGAGAGCTGTGGCAGAATCACCACTAGCATTTTGGAGGCATGGTGGCGGAACAAGCTCCAACAACACTGAACCCTGTCCTGCATCCTTCCCAGCTGCCAGCAGAGTTAGCCAGTGTGTCCCTGCCCATGCCTGCTGGACCATGAGTCAGCGGTAATGTGAACCTTACTGCTGACCGCTCTGTCCAACGAGGCCAAAACATTGCCTTCCACATGCCAGTAGAGAGCGGGAATGGCCTTCCATGAAAAGAAATGGTGGTTTGGAACCTGCCACTGAGGTATAGCACATTCCACAAATTTACCAAAGCAGAGTCTACCAGCTGAAAAGGCAGCAGTTGTAGTGCTAGCAATTTGGCCAAGCTAGCATTTAGGCGCTGAGCATGTGAATGGCTGGGAACAAATTTATTTTTACGGTTCAGCAACTGGGGTAGGGAAATTTGCCTGATAAAATCAATTGGTGATGTACTGCTAACAGATTGGCTGCAAGTACTTGGGACAACTATTGCTATACTTTCAGTCTTCTCAGTGCAGGTTTTTAAGAGGACTGGAGGTATATTAGGGTTGCAGATCCCACATGAGGAGCAAGGAGAAGTCCACCTTTTTCTATGATGTGGGTCTTTCAAGTGCTGTTGCCAATGGGGTGCATGGCAGGTCATCATATGTCTGGTCAAGCATGTGGTGCCCAAGCGACTGCTGTTCTGGCCACGCTTGATCCGCTTCAGACATAGGTTGCAAACAGCAAAGGTGCGATCTGCTGCGCATGTGTCGAAAAAGGCCCACACCAAGGAACTTTCAAAGGTCAGCCGAGAGTCAGCAGCGCCCTGCACCTGCGGAGCTCTATGGTGTGATGCAATAGGGTGGCTGCCCTTAAGCTGCCCCCTAGAGGAAATCCTGCCTCGTTGGATTTGTGCCTCCTCCTCTCTTCTCTCAGGCACCCAAGTACAGTCAGTGACCTAATCATCCCCTCCCTCCTCATCACTGGAGCAAACTTGGCAGTATGCTGCAGCTGGACGAATATGACTGCGTTTCTTGTCCTTCTGTGGCACCCCCTCTCTCTAGGCTCACGTTACTCCCTTTCTTAACCTGTGAACCAACATCAGAGCCTTTAAATCGCTGCATATACTCCATCAGCATATAACCGACACTGTGGTCGAATAATTCTGGGAACTCCTCCGTGAATGATGGTGGGGCTACAGAAGGAGTGACTGTGGACAAGGTGTCGGTGGAATAGGCTGCTTTGTCAGCTTCGTTATCCACTCCACCAACTCTTCTGCATGTTGTGGCTCAATAACACTGCCAGCAGCAGAAAAAAAGGACAAGCTTGCCCCACGGCCACCTGCAGAGGATGCACTATGTCCACGACCACCATTGTTGACTGTAGACACAGAAGCTGCTTGCCCTCTTTTAGTGGCTTGTGAGCGTCTGCCTCTCCTTGGTGGCCTTCCAGACATGATGTATTTTTTGTTTTGCAACACCACACTACACTGTATTATATACTGTGTACACCGCCTGAAGTGTATTAGAAACAGTACATCACCGAATGCACTGTAGATATAGGCTACACTGAATGCAGAGTATATATATATATATATATATATATATATATATATAAATATATAAATATATATATACAGTGGGGACGGAAAGTATTCAGACCCCCTTACATTTTTCACTCTTTGTTATATTGCAGCCATTTGCTAAAATCATTTAAGTTCATTTTTTTTTTCCTCATTAATGTACACACAGCACCCCATATTGACAGAAAAACACAGAATTTTTGACATTTTTGCAGATGAAATAAGATGAAAAAAAAAAAAACTGAAATATCACGTGGTCCTAAGTATTCAGACCCTTTGCTGTGACACTCATATATTTAACTCAGGTGCTGTCCATTTCTTCTGATCATGCTTGAGATGGTTCTACACCTTCATTTGAGTCCAGCTGTGTTTGATTATACTGATTGGACTTGATTAGGAAAGCCACACACCTGTCTATATAAGACCTTACAGCTCACAGTGCATGTCAGAGCAAATGAGAATCATGAGGTCAAAGGAACTGCCTGAAGAGCTCAGAGACAGAATTGTGGCAAGGCACAGATCTGGCCAAGGTTACAAAAAAATTCTGCTGCACTTAAGGTTCCTAAGGGCACAGTGGCCTAAAATGGAAGACGTTTGGGAAGACCAGAACCCTTCCTAGAGCTGGCCGTCCAGCCAAACTGAGCTATTGGGGGAGAAGAGCCTTAGTGAGAGAGGTAAAGAAGAACCCACAGATCACTGTGGCTGAGCTCCAGAGATGCAGTCGGGAGATGGGAGAAAGTTGTAGAAAGTCAACCATCACTGCAGCCCTCTACCAGTCGGGGCTTTATGGCAGAGTGGCCCGACGGACGCCTCTCCTCAGTGCAAGACACATGAAAGCCCACATGGAGTTTGCTAAAAAAACACCTGAAGGACTCCAAGATGGTGAGAAATAAGATTCTCTGGTCTGATGAGACCAAGATAGAACTTTTTGGCCTTAATTCTAAGCGGTATGTGTGGAGAAAACCAGGCACTGATCATCACCTGTCCAATACAGTCCCAACAGTGAAACATGGTGGGAAAGATTAATGCGGCCAAGTACAGGGATATCCTGGACGAAAACCTTCTCCAGAGTGCTCAGGACCTCAGACTGGGCCGAAGGTTTACCTTCCAACAAGACAATGACCCTAAGCACACAGCTAAAATAACGGAGTGGCTTCACAACAACTCTGTGACTGTTCTTGAATGGCCCAGCCAGAGCCCTAACTTAAACCCAATTGAGCCTCTCTGGAGAGACCTAAAAATGGCTGTCCACCAACGTTTACCATCCAATCTGACAGAACTGAAGAGGATCTGCAAGGAGGAATGGCATAGGATCCCCAAATCCAGGTGTGAAAAACTTGTTGCATCTTTCCCAAAAAGACTCATGGCTGTATTAGATCAAAAGGGTGCTTCTACTAAATACTGAGCAAAGGGTCTGAATACTTAGGACCATGTGATATTTCAGTTTTTGTTTTTTAATAAATCTGCAAAAATGTCAACAATTCTGTGTTTTTCTGTCAATATGGGGTGCTTTGTGTACATTAAAGAGGAAAAAAATGAACTTAAATGATTTTAGCAAATGGCTGCAATATAACAAAGAGTGAAAAATTTAAGGGGGTCTGAAAACTTTCTGACCCCACTATATATATATATATATTTTAATACACCGCCTGAAGCATATTAGAAACAGTACACCACCGAATGCACTGTAGATATAGGCTACACTGAATGCAGAATATATATATATATATATACACACATATACACACACACACACACACACACACACACACATACTAGACTGTATATATATTAATATACTACCTGAAGTGTATTAGAAACAGTAAACCACAAATGCACTGTAGATATAGGCTACACTGAATGCAGAGTATATATATATATATATATATATATATATATATATACATATATATATATATATATATATATATATATATATACATATATATATATACACATATACATATACATATATACATATATATATATACATACACACACACACACACACACTAGGCTATACACAGCCTGAAGTGTATTAGAAACAGTACACCACTGAATGCACTGTAGATATAGGCTACACTGGATGCAGTATATATATATATCACACTGGACTCTGCATTCAATGTAGCCTACATCTACAGTGCGTTCGTGGTTTACTGTTTCTAATACACTTCAGGCAGTATATTAATATATATACAGTCTAGTACATATACATATATATATTTACAGTCAGTCTAATATATATATAGATATATATATATATATATATATATATATATATATATCTATATATCTAATACACTGCAACTAACTGAATAACCTGCCTGCTTAATCTAACTCAAGCTATCGCTCTGTCCACACCAACAACACTACACACGGCCGCTATGAATGCAGCCTTATATAGTGTGGGGCGTGGACTTAGTCCCCCTGAGCCATGATTGACCAACGGCACCCTGCCTATGGCCAATTACAGCTCTCTCAAAAGAGTGCGCTGTGATTGGCCAAAACATGCAGGTCAGGTGCATGCTTTGGTCAATCATCATACAGCACTGCACTGCGATCTCGCATTGCATTATGGGGCGTTCTGCGGCGCTCAAATGTCCCGCGAACACCCCATATGTTCCGTTCGACTTATGTTCGACTCAAACCACTGGCTCATCCCTAATGTACAATATCAAGACTCAATATCTGCAGCTCCCTCTGGTGGTGCACTTCATTAGTTTTACCAACCTATTGATAGCAATAACAAAGAGCCCCATACTAACTAAAGATTGCCATAAACATTGGACTTGACCAAGGAAAACATTGATAAAGAGCTGAGCACTGACAATTCCAATTCCCCCTTCTCTCTTAACCAGCTTAAATGTTTTGTTCTTCAAGAATGGTCATTTGGAGCTGCCAGGGTCATTCAATCATAGCCTGATCCAAAAATAGCGGAATTAGTTGACTAGTATCTAATGTCTTTGAGCATCTTTATACATGTATATATTATATAACAAACAATCCTCTTCTAAATGATGTTTGCATAGCCATGCACAATTGTATTGCTCAATCATGCATGTCTATGCAGTTTGCACACACCCCTAACACAATCCTTCTTGGGGATAATAGAGATTGCTTAGAAAAATGTAACCCAACTGAACCACATTTGCCTTAAAGAAAGGCTGGCTAGTAGGTATCTGTTCATACAATACATGATTTAATGTCATATGTATACACTGAGCAAAATTATAAACGCAACACTTTTGTGTTTGCCCCTATTTATCAAAGATCTACGACTTTTTCTATGTACACAAAAGGCCTATTTCTCTCAAATCTGTCTAAATCTGTGCTAGTGAGCACATCTCCATTGCCGAGATAATCCATCCACCTCACAGGTGTGGCATATCAAGATGCTGATTAGACAGCATCTTGCAGAGGTGTGCACAGGTGTGCTATAGGCTGGCCACAATAAAAGGCCACTTTACAGTAAAATGTGCAGTTTTATCACACAGCATAAATACCACAGATGTCGCAAGTTTTGATGGAGCGTGCAATTGGTATAATGACTGCAGGAATGTCCACCAGAGCTGTTGCCCTTGAATTGAATGTTCATTTCTCTACCATAAGCAGTTTCCAAAGGCGTTTCAGAGAATTTGGCAGTACATCCAACCGGCCTCACAACCGCAAAAAACGTGTAACCACACCAGCCCAGGACCTCCATATCCAGCATCTTCACCTCCAAGATCGTCTGAGACCAGCCACCCTGACAGCTGCTGCAACAATCGGTTTGCATAACCAAAGAATTTATGCGCAAACTGTCAGAAACCATCTCAGGGAAGCTAAGCTGCATGCTTGTCATCCTCATCGGGGTCTCGATCTGACTGCAGTTCGTCGTCGTAACCGAATTGAGTGGGCAAATACTCACATTCAATGGCGCCTGGCACTTCGGAGAGGTGTTCTCTTCACGGATGAATCGTGTTTTTCACTGTACAGGACAGATAGCAGACAGCATGTAAGGCATTGTGTGGGTGATGTTGTGGATCGTGTGGCCCATCATGGCGGTGGGGTTATGGTATGGGCAGGCATACGCTATGGACAATGAACAGAGGTGCATTTTATTTATGACATTTTGAATGCACAGAGATACCGTGATGAGATCCTGAGACCCATTGTTGTGCCATTCATCCATGACCATCACCTCATGTTGCAGCATGATAATGTATGGCCCAATGTTGCAAGGATCTGTACACAATTCCTGGAAGCTGAAAACATTCCAATTCTTGCATGGCCAGCATACTCACCGGACATGTCACCCATTGAGCCTCTTTGAGATGCTCAGGATCGGTGTATATGACAGTGTGTTCCAGTTCCTGCCAATATCCAGCAACTTTGCACAGTCATTGAAGAGGAATGGACCAACATTCCACAGGCCACAATCAATACCCTGATCAACTCTATGCAAAGGAGATGTGCTGCACTGCGTGAGGTAAATGGTGGTCACACCAGATACTGACTGTTTTTCGGATCCCCCCAATACAGTAAAACTACACATTTTAGAGTGGCCTTTTATTGTGGCCAGCCTAAGGCACATCTGCGCAATAACCATGCTGTCTAATCAGCATCTTGATATGCCACACCTGTGAGGTGGATGGATTATCTCGGCAAAGGAGAAGTGCTCACTTACACAGATTTAGACAGATTTGTGAACAATATTTGAGAGAAATAGGCCTTTTGTGTACATAGAAAAAGTCATAGATGTTTGAGTTCAGCTCATTATAAATAGGGCAAACACAAAAGTGTTGCGTTTATAATTTTGCTCAGTGTATATATACATTTATCATCAGAAATTATCGAAAGTGAAATGCAGATTTACTAGCAGTCATAGGCAGAGTCATTTTTATGGGGTAGATTTAAAATGAAGGCTAAGTTCAAAAACTTTAAGAGACTGGTATGGATTTATAACCCTTGTATTTACATAAGCAGAAAGAACATATTTTACTGATACGTATGTAAGTAGTCATCTGTATCTTTCTTAAGTACTGTGAGTGTTGACATTTGACCTTAAAAGAAACAATAAAGCAGGCAAATAAGTGCATATTAAATGCACTAAAGTACTTTATTAAGAAAAAACGCAAGTCATTTCTCTTGACAGCTCCACTTTAAAATTGATATAACCAGGACATAATGATAATTGATGCTATATATACTTATGGGATATTTACACATTCTGCTGAAATAAAAGCCATCTTCTAAAAGCTGGACTTGTAATACAATAAGGACATGACTAAGACAGGAGCACACTCAGTATCAGTTACATGGAGACTTTCTTATCAAAAGGACATGCTGCACTACATTGGCAGAGGAATGCTGATCTGTTCTTCATCAAACATATCTTTTTAAACGATTTGTATAAATCATCAACTTGACCTAAAATTCCCTAAGGAGGAACTTGGAAGGAAAAGGAAAGATGGATTTATAAGAGAGACATTGATAAACCTTGTAAATATCATGCAAGACACGTACAGATGAAAGAACAAATACTTATTGGAACCTGTCAACCCTTAAAGTACATTTTGACTTTTGCAGCCAAATTGAGATAATGCCTACATTATATGTATTAAATGTTCCCATTACCATAGCATAACTTAGTAAATGTAAATTTAAAAAAAATAAAACATTTAAAAAAAAATTTCAATTGCTGCATAAGAAAAATGTTATTCAGCTCTCCCCTTCTATGCATTGGTAAAGTGATTGCAAACCCTTACACATACCCAGTGAAGTGACTGGTCTCAAGTGAAACACAGAAATTAACCACTTCAGCCCTGAAAGGTTTTACCCCCTTAATGACCAGAGCACTTTTTTTCAATTTGGCACTGCGCTGCTTTAACTGGTAATTGCGCAGTTATGCAATGTTGTACACAAATGAAATTTGCGTCCTTTTTTACCCACAAGTAGAACTTTCTTTTGGTGGCATTTGATCACCTCTGGGATTTTTATCTTTTGCAATATAAATGAAAAAAGACCGAAAATTTTGAAAAAAAATGATATTTTCTACATTTTTGTTGTAAAAAAAATCCAATAAACTCAATTTTAGTCATACATTTAGGCCAAAGTGTATTCAGCGATATGTCTTGGGTAAAAAATTTTTCAATAAGCGTATAGTGATTGGTTTGTGCAAACGTTATAGCATCTACAAACTATGGTACATTTATTGGAATTTACGCAGTTTTTGGTTTTATGACTGCTCTCATTTCCTGAGGTGCTAAAATGGCAGGGTATTACAACCCCCCCCAAATTACTCCTTTTTGGAAAGTAGACACCCCAAGGAATCTGCTGAGAAGCATGTTCAGCCCACTGAATATTTTATTTTTTGTCACAAGTGATTGAAAAATGACCAAAAAAATGTTTTACAGAAAGTTGTCACTAAAATGATATATTGTTCACACATGCCATGGGTATATGTGGAATTACACCCCAAAATACATTCTGCTGCAGTACAGGGATACCACATGTGTGAGACTTTTTGGGAGCCTAGCCACGTACAGGACCCCGAAAACCAATCACTGACTTCAGGATTTATAAGGATGTAAATTTTTGATTTCAATCCTCACTTCCTATCACAGTTTTGGAGGCCATGAAATGACAAGATAGCACAACCCCCCCCCCCCCCCCCCACACCTAATTTTTAATTTTGGAAAGTAAACACCCCAAGCTATTTGCTGAGAACCATGTTGAGTCCATGGAATATTTTATTTTTTTGCCACAAGTGATTGAAAGATGACTAAAAAAATGTACATAAAGCTGTCACTGAAATGATACATTGCTCACACATGCCATGGGTATATGTGGAATTACACCCCAAAATACATTCTGCTGCTTCTCCTGAGTATGGGGATACCACATATGTGAGACTTTTTGGCAGTCTAGGACCCTGAAAACCAATGACCGCCTTTAATTGTAAATTGTTGATTTCACTCCTCACTACCTATCACAGTTTCGGAGGCCATGAAAAGCCAAACGAGAGTTGCGAAATACTCACCATGCCTCTTAGCAAATACTTTGGGGTGTCTACTTTCCAAAATTGGGTAATTTGAGTGGGTTTTGTGCTACTTTGAGATTTCAGGGCCTTCAAAACTGTCATAGGTAGAAAGGAGTAAAATCACCATTTCTCATTCGTTCATTGACAGACACAGCCTTCTTTAATCAGAACGGTAAGGTTATATCCGCAGGAGTAGGACTAGGCAGAACAAAAAAACAACCCCTGGCTACGCCCATGGGCTGTCCTCCGTCAGTATATAACGCCATCCCTGCTCTAGGTATTCAGTTTTTCTCTGCCTAGTCAGGAGTAAGGACCTAGTTCCCTGCTGGGATCTCTTGTCCTGGGAATTTTTTTGTTGTTTGTTATTTTCTCTTTTTCCTGGATTTTTTTACGGTGAGATCTACAATCAACTGATAGGCTGGGCGACGGGCTGGACGCTTGATCCAGTGGTCACCCCAGTCTGGCCAGCGAGCGTGCGCAGACCACAGCTATGTGCATAGCCCTGTGTCCAGTCAGGTGGTCCTGTCCCCCCGTGGGCCGTGTGCTCGCGGCGGGCGGCCAAAATTTAGCCCGTGACTTTTGCGGCCTACTGGGCCGTGTTTTTTTGTTACGTATTGGGCCGCGGCTTCTGTGGCCTCTTGAATCGGCGCCCCTATGAGGGGCCCCAGTCTGTGCCCCTGTGAGGGCCCCTGGTATGTGCCCCCTGTGGGGGGGCCCCGGTCTGTGCCCCTGTGAGGGGCCCCGGTATTTGCCCCTGTGAGGGGCCCCGGTATTTGCCCCTGTGAGGGGCCCCGGTATTTGCCCCCTGTGAGGGGCTCAGGTTTTTGCCCCCTGTGAGGGGCCCCGGTATTTGCCCCCTGTGAGGCCCCCTGGTATTTGCTTCCTGTGAGGGGCCCCAGTTTTTGCCCCCTGTGAGGGGCCTCAGTTTGCGCCCACTGTGAGGAGCCCCGGTTTGCGCCCCTGTGAGGGGCCCTAGTTTGCGCCCCCTGTGAGGGGCCCTGGTTTTTGCCCCCTGCGAGGGGCCCTCGGTCTGCGCCCCTGTGAGAGGCCCTCGTATTTGCCCCCTGTGAGGGGCCCGGCGCTGCGCTAATCACAGACAGTGAGACATTTCCCGATCTCTGCAGCCGCACATCAGGAAAATGTCTCACTGCCTGTGATTAGCGCAGCGCCGTGCCGACTTCCTGGCGGGCTCTGCACGTGGAGTGTGCGAACATGCCGGAGCTCATCCTTAGTGCTTAACCACTTAAGGACCGAGCCTCTTTCTGAGATTTGTTGTTTACAAGTTAAACAGTTTTTTTGCTAGAAAATGACTTAGAACCCCAAAACATTATACATTTTTTTTTAACACCCTAGAGAATAAAATGGCGGTCGTGGCAATACTTTGTCACACCGTATTTGCGCAGCAGTCTTACAAGCGCACTTTTTTTGGAAAAAAATCACTTTTTTAATTAAAAAATAACACAACAGTAAAGTTAGCCCAATTTTTTTTATATCGTGAAAGATAATGTTACGCCGAGTAAATTGATACCCAACATGTCACACTTCAAAATTGTGCCCGCTCGTGGAATGGCGACAAACTTTTACCCTTAAAAATCTCTATAGGCGATGTTTAAAAAATTCTACAGGTTGCATGTTTTAAGTTACAGAGGAGGTCTAGGGCTAGAATTATTGCTCTCGCTCTACCGATCTCAGCGATACCTCACATGTGTGGTTTGAACACCGTTTTCATATGTGGGCGCTACTCACGTATGCGTTCGGTTCTGCATGTGAGCTCTTCGGGATGGGGCGCACTTAAATTTTTTTTTTTTTAAATTTATGTTACCTTTTATTTTTTTATTTTTACACTGTTTTACAAAAAAAGTCACTTTTATTCCTATTACAAGGAATGTAAACATCCCTTGTAATTGAAAAAAGCATGACAGATCTCATATTTAGTCTAAAATGCAATAAAAAAAAATTGTCATTTAAAAAAAATTATTTCCAAAAAATCGCCCTTTAAGAGCTGTGGGCGGAAGTGATGTTTTGACGTTGCTTCCGTCCACCAATTGCATGGAGATGGGTGGGGGCCATCTTCCCCTCACTCGTCTCCATACCCAGCTACTGACAGGATGCAATCGCCTCCACCGCTGCCGACGGCTCCGGTAAGCAGCGGAGGACACCGGATCGCGGCGGGAGGGGGGGCCCTCTCCCGCCACCGATAAAAGTGATCTTGCGGCAAATCCGCCGCAGAGACCACTTTATTCTTGTAGCGGACCGCCCACTGAAGATGAGGATACCGGGGTTATGGCAGCTAGCTGCTGCTATAACAACGATATCCTCCTTCAAATAGCCGCCGTATAAAGACGGCGGGTGGTCCGTAAGTGGTTAAACAGGTATTTTGGGGGCTACCCTGGATGTCAATACTTCCAATGGGCATCTACTGCTGGATCGCTTACTGTTCTCCGCGGGGGGGGGGGGGATGTGCAAGCTTCGTTGCTGCAGAGTGTGGTTGTCACGGTTCCCGTGTCGGGAATAGTTTAAGGCCCTGACCTGCCTTGTGTGGGTACAGAAGGTCAGGATGGAGTCTGTTAGCACGGCGGATCAGGGCATAGTCTGGCCACCACTCCTCGGGTTTAGCGAGGTGTTTGCCTCGGATCGGGCGTGGTTGCATCAGTGGGGGTTTGTGTCCTGGCTGACCTGGACGCTCTTCTTCTGCCACTCCTCAACTACCCCGAGGGGCAATGTAGTTTCTATACAGACCTTGACTGATTTCAGTAGGCATCTATAATATCTGCAGTCTGCTTGGGCCCTTCCAGAACGTCGGATTATCTGAGCCCGAGCTTCAGCTCTGGCCAGCATGTTTTCTTCTCTTCGACAAAACATACAGATTATAAGAATTGGGTAATGTGCTGGCCTGCCAACATCCTACATAGCATCATGAGGGAAAAAATGCAGAGAAATGCATTGAGTGGACGCCCCCTTGGACTTTGAAGGGCAGGAAGTAATAAATAGGGAGTAGATGAGTATAAAAGGCACAAATTGCCAACTTTATTAATATACAAAAATAGAAAAGTGATTTTTAAGAAAAATTCTAAATCATTTACAGTACAAAGAATGCACCAATGGTAAAACATCAAATATTACACAATATATATCACCCAAAGCTGGTAATCCAAAGTGCTACTCATGGTGAGTTGAACTCAATTTGAATTTCACAGCATATATCCCGACATGTTTCGGAAAATCACATTGGAGTGTACTTTTCCTTCTTCAGGGGAAATTTATAAATGGGTATATTATTGTTGTATCTGTAACACAAATGTGTATATGTATAATACAGACATAGTATTTGTGATATAGGCATCAATAATATAATTTAGAGCCTATTGTATCATATTACAAAAATAATGTAAAAAGTACTTACATATACGTTATTGACTCATTGAGCAGAAAAGAGATAAAAACAGAAAAGAGGGTACAAGCTGGCTGCGTGAATCCATAGACATGGCATAGGGGTTATCCGTGTGTCCATAGGCTGAAAATCGAGATGCATTCACAAGGGACGCCTGGTTTCACAGCAGCAAACAAATCTGGCCACTGTAGAGACAATCATAACGAGAGGGGTAATTAAATCCACCTGATCATATTGCAGGGTAATGAAGATAAAGAGATACTGACAGAATATAGTAGACATATGGACAGAAACCATGTCCGTGTATTAACTAGTATAAGAGTAGCATTTACCTTTGAGACATGGAATACAACTGACATCAAGGCTGCAGCCGGTAAACTGACACAGAGTATCCAAGTGTCAGTGTTAATGTACCCAATCGGATCGGTGTGGGCCAATCAGGTGATTCACTCCGCCTGTTTAGCAGTATGCATTACAGCTGATCGCGGAGGTCAGAGCGTCGTCTGACGTGGGGGCGCGCGGTGTAGCCCTGCCCCTAGGGGCGTGATGAAGCCACGCGTCCCCATGTCACCGGCAGGGGAAAGAGAACGCCCGCCGCTCGTCAATCAGACGGCGGCAGAGGCGCACATAGGCTCCTCTTGATGCAGTAGAGCAAGTGCACGGACAGGATATATGTCCAATGCCTGCATGGCATCAATGGAGCCCACCCACCGGGTGTCTGCATGCAACGGCACAGCCGAGGACGGAGCTAGAGAGCCACCTAGTGGAGAAGAAGATGTAGGCAGCCAGCGAATTTGCAATCAAAAGAGAATTACAAAAACATGAAAGATGATAGTATTAAAACAAAAAATACAATATTAATGGTGACAATGGGCATCTCAGATGTTAGACAAGGTTACCATGGAAAACAGAGATTAAATTGTTGGCAAACAGGGTTATATAAAATAGACAAAAAATCTTAGGCAAGGTGAAAATAAATGGAAGGTTTGGATGGACAGTGAAGATGTCTATTTAGGAACATAGATCCCAGAGAGCATTTGTAAAGCCTCCTGGTTAGCGCTATATATCTGGCTGTATTTATAAAGCAAGAGAAGTGTTGCCACAAGCCCTGAATTTCTAACTGTGTTTTTGAACAAACTCCAGAAGTTGCATGTTGCGTTTTTTTATTTTCTGTCCGGCAGGTAGGGCCTCTGCAGACCTGCGTGTGGGTGTTGGGTCTGAGAGTTTCTACCTTTTTGAAACAATTCCATTTGCGCAGTTCCATACAAGCTTCCTTCGGGGAGATCCTGACATGAGACAAATGCCCAAGGTCTCGGGACAATTGGATTCGGCTGAGTTAGGAAACCAGGGTTCCCTGGTCTGGTGGCTCTCTCTCCGGTTCTTCGGGGGGATAAATCCTTTCTCCCCTTGTATTAAACAGGGTGACCACCAATGCCAGTTGGTCCAGGTAGGATGTCCTGGGACTGAGCTCTGCTCTGGGTCATTGTATGCTGGTGGATTTTGGACTACCAGGTAATATCCTGAAACTTTGAGCGATCAGGCTAGGTCTGGATCATGGGCGGTTCGACTTCAGGGGCTCCCGGTACGGTTCTAGTTGGACAAGACAGTCACAATGGCATCGCCAGGGCATGTCAAATAGGCTGTAGCGGCCCTGGCTGTTGCCAGTATTCCCCGGTGGGCAGAACGTTTCGTCCAGACCTTTTACGGTGTATACATTCCAGGAGTGGAATGCTGACAGGCGGATACCTCAGTTGGCGAGGGTTGGACCACGGATGGGCCCTTCACCCGGCCGTGTATTCTTTGGGTTTGTTCCCGCTGGGAAACTCATGAGGTAGTTCTCTTGGTGTCCTGGTTCAACTGGACGGTACCAAGGTTTCTAGTAAGGTCACGGGTTGCTCTGGCAGCTCTGGTGGCCCATGGGGCCAGTGATGTTTCTCTATGTCTTTCCTCCTCTCCAGCTTCTGTTGTGGCTTTTACGCAGGATCACAGCTGTGAGGGGTTCTGGTCATTCTATGATCCCCGGATGGGTCCAGTCAGTCTGGGTACTCCGACCAGGTGCGCCTGGTCGCCAGCATTCCTTGTCGACTGCCTCTCAGGAAGGATCTATGGTCCCAGGGCCGTTTTTCCATCCTGCCTTAGAGTCACTCTAGGGAGTCCATCTTTTAGGAGGTTTTAACCTCCGGATGTGGAGAGTGCATATATCCTGGTGTGAATCACCAGGCATTCTTCCTTGTTCTTTCTAGGTGGCTCCAATTCCAACCCCCATTTACGTGGGGTTGAGCAGGAATGCGCCTCGCGTACCATCGAGGGCCAGGTGTCAGCCTGGGTGGTCGTCTTCAGCATCCCCTGGTCTCGCGCTCCCTGGTGCGTACCTTTTATTCAAGGGGTTAGATGTCTGTTTCCACCGGTGTGGTTTTCTTCTACCGCCGTGGGATCTGAACTTGGTGTTTTTGGTTCTCCAGGAGCCTGCTCTCTCTCCATCTCTCAAAATATCGGGAGATTCCACTGCTTACTCTGTCTCGGAAGGTGGCCTCTTGGTGGCTTTCACCTCTGCTCACAGTGTGGCGCAAATGGTGGCATTATCTTCT
The DNA here is from genome assembly GCF_042186555.1 of Aquarana catesbeiana. Lineage (NCBI taxonomy): Eukaryota > Metazoa > Chordata > Amphibia > Anura > Ranidae > Aquarana > Aquarana catesbeiana. The sequence goes on from NC_133324.1 coordinate 761,380,456, forward strand.
CATTCACCTTACCCAGGTTTAGGCGGTGCTTCGCGGTTTTCTATAGTTCCATCCCTGGGTTTTCATTTGAAGAAGGACATTGTGTTTCCTTTCTTGTGTCCCTGGAAACACATCCCAAGGAATTTGCCTTATCTGCCCGGGATGTGGTTTGGGGGATTCGGTATTTGCCAGCCACTGAGTCTTTTGGAGGATAGGCTCTCTGTACTCACAGACAGGCCAAGAAAGGGGCTGTCTGCTTCTTCTGCGACCTTCTTCTGGATGGATCAGACAAGTGATTACTCTGGGCTATTCTGTTAGGAATCGGGTTCCTGCTTTCCCTGTTACGGCGCATTCTTCTCGGGTGCCTAGTGCATTTTGGGCCTTCTGTCTTCAGGCATTCGTGGCACATTTTTTAAAAGTTTCTACGAAATGGATGGTTTGGCATCTGCGGATTTGGCCTCAAGTTTTTTGCAGGCTGCTGTTAAGAGGGTCTAATCCCTCTTGAAGGTGTATCGTTCAGGTTGGGTTCCAGCTTATCCTGTGTGAAGCTCCTGTTACCTGCTTGGCTTTTGGGTTAGCCTTGGGATTTTTTGCTGTCCCACCCCTCATGTTCGGCACTGCTTTGGGACGTTGCTACTGTTCTGAATAAAGAAGGCCGTGTCTGTCAATGAATGAATGAGAAAATAGGATTTTTTACTTACCGTAAAATCCATTTCTCTGAGTTAATTGACAGACACAGCACCCACCCCTCTATGGAGTTTTTTGATACTTCTATTACTGCTTGCTACTAAACTGAATACCAAGAGCAGGGAGGGGGTTATATACTGACGGAGGACAGCCCATGGGCGTAGCCAGGGGTTGTTTATTTGTTCTGCCTAGTCCTACTCCTGCGGGAATGATATAACCCTACGGTTCTGAATAAAGAAGGCTGTGTCTGTCAATGAAATCAGAGAAACGGATTTTATGGTAAGTAAGAAATCCTATTTTTTATGCTCTCAGAAAGCCTGAAGGCGGTAATTGGTTTTGGGGTCCTGTATGAAGTTAGGCTTTCAAAATGTCTCACACATGTGGTAACCCCGTAATTAGGAGAAGCAGCAGAATGTATTTTGGGGTGTAATTTCACATATACCCATGCCATGTTTGAGCAATATATCATTTAGTGACAACTTTGTGTTAAAAAAAAATTGCCATTTTCCCAAAACTTGTGGCAAAATATAAAATATTCCATGCACTTAGCATGCCTCTCAGCAAATAGTTTCCAAAAAGGGGTCATGGGGGGGGGGGGGTTGAAATGTCCTGGGATTTTATGCCCAACATTAGAAGCTTATGCCTCACATCACCCACTCTTCTAACCACTTGAACCACCAAGTCCTTTGTTTACATGAAAAATAAACATTTTTTTTGCTAGAAAATTACTTTGAACCCCCAAACATTACATATTTTTTTAAAGCAGAGGCCCTACAGATTAAAATGGTAGGTGTTGCAAATTTTTTTCACAAAGTATTTGCGCAGCTATTTTTCAAACACAATTTTTTGGAAAAAAATACACTTTTTTGAATTTTAATGCACAAAAACACACTATATTGCCCAAATGATTGGTAAAATATAAAAGATGATCTTATGCCGAGTACATTGATACCAAACAGGATATGCTTTAAAATTGTTCGCGCCCATGCAGCAGTGACAAACTACGTACATTTTTAAAGGCCTCAAAAGGCCTCTACAGGTTACCACTTTAGATTTACGAAGGAGGTATCCTGCTTGAATTACTGCCCTCAATCTGATGTTCATGGTGATATCTCACATGCATGGTGCAATTGCTTTTTATATACGACACAAGACCGATGCTTACGTTCGCCTTTGCGTGCGAGCACGGGGGGCTAGGGGTGCTTTCATTTTTTAGATTTTTTTTATTATTTATTTTGCTTTTTTCTTTTATTTTTACACTGTACAATGTAAATATCCCCTATGAGAGCAATAGGTAGTGACAGGTACTCTTTTTTGAAAAATGTGGAGTCTATTAGACTCTAGATCTCTCCTCTGCCCTTAAAGCATCTGACCACACCAAGATCGGTGTGATAAGATGCTTTCCCAATTTCCCAATGGCGCTGTTTATATCCAGCGAAACCGAAGTCACGAAATGCTTATAGCTTCCAGTTTCTTAAGCCATAGAGATGATTGGAGTCATTCTAGGCTCCGATCAGCTCTATGGTCAGCTGGCAGAACCACCAGCTGCATTCTCGGGCCCCCGGTGGGACAGGAGAGTATGAGAAAACCGTGGAAGATGATGGGAGATGGGGGGGCGTTCCCTCCCACTGGTTGTAAAAGCTTTCTAGTGGTCCGCTAGGATTGCTTTTATATAAAAGCCGACCACCAGCTGAAAAGAACGATACCAACATAATACCTAAACCTGCAGGCATCATTTCACTATAACCACTCAAAGTCCAGCAACGTACCAGTAGTCAATCAGTGGTATGCCCACCATTAGAATACCGCCCTGCATCCACCCACTTTTAATGATGGGCATACAAGAACCTAACAGATTCCTTCATCATGGATGAAGAAATCTCTGCCAAAAAAAAGTAAATAAAAATACATGCCGAAGCATAGGGGCAATCTGCCCCTATGTCCACCCCTGCGCTTCAGGATATATGCTCTTTTTTTAACTGTAAAAAGAAAAGATCTGCTGCGCTTAAACAAGGGAATAAATTCAAAGCAGCTAACACAACATTGCTGGATACAATAAAAAAATATAAATAAAGGTGTAGCGCTGATAAAAAATTGATAGAAAGCATGTAAATGTGATCAGTGCGGAAAAAACTTGCAGTCTATCCTATAAATTCCAAAGGAAGGGTAGAAGACAGAAGAACCGTCACCGACACCCAACACAACTGACTCTTACCGTCAGTGTATAGAACATACACATTGAGCAATTGCAGACAATTTCACAACTTGTGTTAAATGAATGGTCCACCAATAGAACCCCCTCTCATAGATCCACCAGAGACAGATAGCTGTTGTATGGTAACCTCAGCTGGGAGATGGACTCCACAGGAACAACTCAATCAGGCATATGTAAAGGATGAGAGAACAAACTCATTGCGCAGACATCCGAAATTTCGACCATTTATTGAAAGAATAAAAAATTTTTACTCACATTTGAACACTAAAAAGCGAGCATAAGACAAAAAGGAAAGTGTCCAGCTCTTCCTACCATCAAGGCGGCGGCCACTCCTCTATACACAGTACGTCTCTCGTCCCTCATTCGCCCGATGTTTCATCACAAACGTGCTTCATCAGGGGCGTGGCTACAACTTGTGATGCTAGGTTATATAGAGAGTGGGCTCGAGTGCCAGGCCGGATATTGCATGCGTTCCAACAGGTGGAAGTGATCATTCCCCAACCCTTGAACCGCACTATAGCCAATTGTATGTGATCCACAGGGCGGAAGTGATGATCCCCCGACCTGTGAACCATCCTCCAGGAAGTCTGCTTGTCATCCCCCAGACGGAAGTAATAACCTGGTAGATCCACTTCGCCTCTAGATGTGAGACTTCCCTAACCATGTGACTACCTCTCCACAGAATTTACCTATACCCAGAAAACTGGTACCCTCTGGGTTGCAATCATGCTTCAGAGCATAATGTTTGGAGAGGCTATGTTTTGGAAAGCCACGTCTGATATTAGCCACATGCTCACTGAGTCTAACGTGGAGCATGCGTTTTGTCCGTCCAATATATTGCCTATCACAAGGACACCTAATCGCGTAAACCACGTATTTCGTGGTGCACGTGATAAACGGTTTTATAGCAAAAACCTCGAGTGGAAGTTGATTGGAAAGATTTGATTCTCCTGCTCCCATTAGTATTTAGCTTGCAGATGGGACACCTTCTGCATGGATAGAAACCACCCATACTTTGAAAAAAAGAAACCTTCCTTGGGGGGTCAATTATATTCGGAGCCACCTGCAGCTTCAACGGGGGAAAACCCCGGTATACGACCTGTGGTCGTTCCAGTAGAATAGAACTCAGAATCCGATCACCTTGTAAAACTTTCAAATGTCTGAGCAAGATCTTTTTCATTTCATAATCCTGGTTAGAATAGCCAGTAACAAAGGAGAATTTATAAGTATCATCTTGAGCTGGTACTCTGGAAAAGATACATAGATGACATCCTCCTCCTATGGGATGGAAGTTTGGAAACCCTTAATGATTTAATTATCGGTCTTAATAATAATGATAGGGGTATCATTTTGTCCCAGGAAGCCAGTAGTGTAGAGATACATTTCCTTGATCTTAATATCAGAGTAAGTGAAGGTCGGATTATAACATCAACCCACTTTAAAGAAACCGACCGTAATGGCTTCATTCACACCAAGAGCTGTCATCATAAGGCTTGGTTGGAATCAATTCCCAACAGCCAATTCTTGGGGTTGAGGCGGAACTGTACCAATCTGGATGATTTTGACAGGGAAGCCTCTATCCTCAGGGGACGGTTCCTTGAGAAAGGCTATACTATGAGCCAACTCGATGTTGCATTCAACCTGGTCCGAACAAAGGTTAGGGATGATTTGCTGGTGACTAAGCCTAAGGCACAAGATGATACTTATAAATTCTCCTTTGTTACTGGCTATTCTAACCAGCATTATGAAATGAAAAAGATCTTGCTCAGGCATTGGAAAGTTTTACGAGGTGATCGGATTCTGAGTTCTATTCTACCGGAACGACCACAGGTCGTATACCGGGGTGTTCCCCCGTTGAAGCTGCAGGTGGCTCCGAATATAACTGACCCCCCAAGGAAGGTTTCTTTTTTTCAAAGTATGGGTGGTTTCTATCCATGCAGAAGATGTCCCATCTGCAAGCTAAATACTAATGGGAGCAGGAGAACCAATTCTTTCCAATCAACTTCCACTCAAGAGGTTTTTGCTATAAAACCGTTTATCACGTGCACCACGAAATACGTGGTTTACGCGATTAGGTGTCCTTGTGATAGGCAATATATTGGATGGACAAAACGCATGCTCCACGTTAGACTCAGTGAGCATGTGGCTAATATCAGACGTGGCTTTCCAAAACATAGCCACTCCAAAAATTATGCTCTGAAGCATGATTGCAACCCGGAGGGTATCAGTTTTCTGGGTATAGATAAATTCTGTGGGAATTGGAGAGGTAGTCACATGGTTAGGGAAGTCTCACGTCTAGAGGCGAAGTGGATCTACCAGGCTCAGACATATGTTCCTTATGGGATGAATGTCGAGTGGGACGTGAACGCTTTCATCAACAATGCCTAGATATTTATCTGTTGCTTGTTGATGTGCGTTCTCATCCCTTGGTCTTTTCACTATAGGGTGGTCACTGATTTTTATACATAACATTTTTTTTATTTCCAATTTTAAATAACTTTTGATAAGTTTTTGTTTTTCACGATTTATATATTGTGTCTGTATACTGTTTTATTGCCACAAGGGGCCGCCACTCCTTATTATCTTTACGATCAAAAATCCCACTTTCCCATGTTAACAATTTCTTGTTTATATTTTTCCAAAAAAAATTGTCATACATTTGCAGATTCCAAACTCTTATTTGGAATATTGTGAGTGTTTTATGAGTTTTTTTCTAAATATTACTTGTATGCTGGTTGAGTTCTGGTTTCGGAGAGGTGTTTCCTCTCCTTGACCCGAACGCACAATGTTGATAAAGATTTTTCTTTTACATTTTTTCATACATTTTTTTCAATTTTTTTAGTTTTTTTAGTTTTTATTTTTTATCACCTTGAGTGTTATGATTACGGTTTTAGGATCTCAAATACTTCTTCTTTTTGTGTTTTTCCTTTTTCCCCTCTGCTTACAGTTCTGGTGTGATGTCTTTCATTGGATGTAAGTTCATTATAGTTCTGGTGCGATGTCTCCCATTGGACGTGAGGTTACTTCCGTCTGGGGGATGACAAGCAGACTTCCTGGAGGATGGTTCACAGGTCGGGGGATCATCACTTCCGCCCTGTGGATCACATACAATTGGCTATAGTGCGGTTCAAGGGTTGGGGAATGATCACTTCCGCCCGTTGGAACGCATGCAATATCCGGCCTGGCACTCGAGCCCACTCTCTATATAAATTAGCGTCACACGTTGTAGCCACGCCCCTGATGATGCACGTTTGTGATGAAACGTCGGGCGAATGAGGGACGAGAGACGTACTGTGTATAGAGGAGTGGCCGCCGCCTTGATGGTAGGAAGCGCTGGACGCTTTCCTTTTTGTCTTATGCTCGCTTTTTAGTGTTCAAATGTGAGTAAAAATTTTTTATTCTTTCAATAAATGGTCGAAATTTCGGATGTCTGCGCAATGAGTTTGTTCTCTCATCCTTTACATATGCCTGATTGAGTTGTTCCTGTGGAGTCCATCTCCCAGCTGAGGTTACCATACAACAGCTATCTGTCTCTGGTGGATCTATGAGAGGGGGTTCTATTGGTGGACCATTCATTTAACACAAGTTGTGAAATTGTCTGCAATTGCTCAATGTGTATGTTCTATACACTGACGGTAAGAGTCAGTTGTGTTGGGTGTCGGTGACGGTTCTTCTGTCTTCTACCCTTCCTTTGGAATTTATAGGATAGACTGCAAGTTCTTTCCGCACTATCAATTTTTTATCAGCGCTACACCTTTTTTTAACTGTGTTGGTGAAATCACCTCCTACAGCACTGGAGTCTCTGATTTACGCATCGTGAGAGCAAACCCTGTTGCTGTCAAAATAAATAAATCAGTGCTACAGCTGAATGGCGTACCTGCAAAGAAAAGTATGGTTAACAATAAAACACAATAACAGTAAAGTATAACAGTAGAATGATATATCTGCAAAGCAAATACAATAAAACACAGTAACAATAAAACATTATAGTTAAGCATAAAATACAGTATCAAAAAGAGCAGAACAATAGAGAGAGAAGAACAAGAAACCCACAACTATGTTTGGCTGTTTTATTTTATATATTTTCTTCTTTTTTTATGTTTTTTATTTCTTTTTTTTACACTTTTGTTTGTAACTGTAAAGGTCCCAGGTTCGAGTCTCACAAAATGCGATGGCATTTCATCTTTTGAGACCCTATGTGAATATGTGCCCTAGGCCTGTGCTGTGCTATACCCTATGCTAATACTCCACTAGTGTGTGGTAGTGACGGAAACATTCCCCGATGCAGAGACCCGGTTGGTCAGGACAGGAGGGACCAAAATAGCGGGTATCACGCCTATGTTCATGTTTTCCACAGACACAGCATCTTCTTTGAGGTGGTCTTTTGGGGTAGGGGTACCAGGGAGGAAATCTGGAAAATGCCTCTCATGCAGCCAGCTCACTGGATTTGCATTGGGAAGTTGGGCCACAGCACCATCTGGAAACAAAAGGGCTGTGATGATCTATTCCTGGAATTTGTGGAAGGATCATCCAAACACTTTGTATAGCACATAAGCGCTGAACAGAGTCATTTTAAATAAGTACACCGACACTTTTTTGTACCAGCGTCTGGCCTTACGGGCAATTAAGTACAGAGCCATCATCTGGTCGTTAAAGTCCACCCCTCCCATTTTAAGGTTGTATTCGTGGACACGTTGGTGCTTCTCAACAACACCAGTCGCCGTAGTAATTTGGACTGTCGTGTCTGTGCGAATAAAAGAAAGAATGAAAACATTCCGGTTGTCCTTCCATCTCACAGCAAGCAATTCGTCTGACCTCAAGCAAGCTCTCTCCCCCCATCTAAGTCAGGTATCTACAAGCCGATGGGGGAAGCCCCGGCGATTAGATCGCACGGTGCCAAATGCGCCGATTTGTAAAAAGAGGTGTCTAATTAAAAGAGGTGTCTAAAAAGTGGCACGCTTGTATAAAAGTTGTCCACATATAAATGGTACCCCTTTCCGAACAAGGGTGACACCAAGTCCCAAATAATCTTGCCGCTGCTCTCTATGTAGTCTGGGCAGCTGGGGGTCTCCACACTCTTATCTTTTCCCTCATAAACCAGAAAACTATATGTATAGCCTGTGGCCCTGTCAAAGAGCTTATACATCTTGACCCCATATCTGGCACGCTTGCTGGGGAGAAACTGTTTGAACACAAGGTGGCCAGAAAATGTAATCAGGGACTCATCAACACAGACATCTTGATCGGGAATAAACAAAGCTGCAAACTGTTGGTTGAAGTGGTTTACAAGGGGCCGAATTTTGTGGAGCTGATCATATTCAGGGTCACCCTAAGGACGACAGAGTTCATCGTTGTTGAAGTGCATGAACCGCAAGATATGCACGTATCTAGCCCTGGCCATACAAGCAGAGAACACAGGCATATGGTGAATTGGACCAGTGAACCAATATGACCGCAATTCGCTCTTTTTAGTTATGCCTTTGAGGAGGGATAGGCCCAGAACGGTTTTTAATTTGGGAACCGTAATAGGTTTCCAGGCAAATTCTCTGGCAAGGGTCAAATTCGGGTTTGCAGCGATAAATTGACCGGCATATAAATTGCTTTGGTCCATAACAAATCTGTACAGATCTTCCGTGAAAAATAGCTCATAATAATCAAGGGAAGTCAAATTTGGTGTTTCCACCTGAATTCCGGGTTGGTCAGTGAATGGGGGAAGTATGGGCGCTGCAGAAGTAATGGGCTGCCAATTATAAATCGTAAGCGCATCAGGAAGGGCACTATGGGCTCTATGGGCCTGTGTTCAAACTCTTGGTGGCTGTGAGGCACTACTTGTGCTAGTCACTGCAACAGCTTGAATGGCACTTGTGGGACTCACCACGTCACCAAATGATACTGCAGTGCTGGTTTGTCTACGACAGGGGTGTACTAGGCCGCTGGTGCTTGCCAGTTCACCAGAAGGTTGAGTGGCACTAGTACTGGCTCTCTGCTGCATACAAGAACCCTGTTGCACCTCAACAACAGAAGAATGGGGTCGGGTATGCCTGACCTTAGCAGGGACCGCTACTCCATCATCAGAGCTATTTGTCAGGGTGCCAATGCTCTCTACAGGTTTGTATAGTGAGCCTGAATCAGATTGTGATTCTAACAGTGAGGCTTCCCCTTTGCTCTCATCCGTCATGCTCAGTATCCTGTAGGCCTCTTCACTAGTGTACCTTTCGTTTGACATTTTGGCCACTAAATTTATAGGTACAACTAGTGCGACTCACAGGTAAAACAAAGCACCTGGTTGTCAGAGACTACTTCAATCGGTACCAAAAAAATGAATTGTTAGCGTTAGCAGGGATCAAGCTTGACTCTGCTAACGCTGCAGTTTTGTGTGCTGTGTTTTGTAAGTGACAGTGATCTATTGAATAAAATAAGCAAGACACTGCCTGGATCAACCTAAACAAATAAATAAAAAATATAAATATATTAGCGAGTATGTAAATAACCTTCATCCATACGAAGGTCGTAGGATGCAGTTCTGGTCGCCCTAAAGCATACAGAAAAAGACTTAAGAGAATAGAGTTTTCTTAGGAGGGCCACAACAAAACACTATGGTAAGTACAAAACTGGCTTTATTAATACAAAAAATACCACAGAAAACTAATTAAACAAAAATGGAGGCACAGATAAGTGACTGACAAAGACTAATTAAAAATTGGACAACATTGTCAAATTGATTAAAAACATAGGGAGCCATGGCTACAAATCCCACACACACACACACACCATGACGCCCACAAACATACACTATTTTAGAAAAGTTGCCTATTGAAGATAGACTGAAGAACATACAAATTACTGATCAGCACAAATTTCTATGCATGAACACCTGGTAAATAAGTTCATCAAATGTGAGCCATTAGGTAGTGGACTGGTTAGCGGGTAGGTGACTTGAGTGTTCTGATCTTGTTTAAATAAGCATAACCATAAAGCAGGGTCTTCTTAAGAAAAAAACCTGCAGACCATCAGCATAATTTGGTAAACAAGCAATGTAGCAGATGTAACAAACAGCTTGACTATGAAGGTTCATAAACAGCAGATGAGAAGAACAGAGGCAAACACAACAGGGAGTATACTAATGAGTGTCAGTAGGGGGAGTGCTGTAATAGATTTAGGGTGCTTCCATATAATAATGAATAGGATGAGGATACTCTCACCACCTATTGGGGATCCGTCGTCCTCCTGCAGCGTGACTCTACCCCTAAAGACAATAGACCAGCCAGCAACAGTATTCGACCATGAAGAGAATTCCCTAGTAGGATGTTCACTGCCTCGTGTATGTATCGACGTGAGTCGGGAGAATAACACAAGCCGTCAGCTGTTTGTTCCGTGCTGACACTCAAGTCAAAGAGCGCGCGGTTCCCAGTGACGTGCTGACGTCACACTACTAAATTTGTGCTGATCAGTAATTTGTATGTTCTTCAGTCTATCTTCAATAGGCAACTTTTCTAAAATAGTGTATGTTTGTGGGCGTCATGGTGTGTGTGTGTGGGATTTGTAGCTGCGGCTCCCTATGTTTTTAATCAATTTGACAATGTTGTCCAATTTTTAATTAGTCTTTGTCAGTCACTTATCTGTGCCTCCATTTTTGTTTAATTAGTTTGCTGTGGTATTTTTGTATTAATAAAGCCAGTTTTGTACTTACCATAGTGTTTTTTTGTGGCCCTCTTAAGAGAACTCTATTCTCTTAGTGATCTATTGATACTGCACTTGGGTGGACTGGGCTGGATGGAGGGGCTAAACGCAGGTGCTGGCAGGTGTCTGGGCTGATCCTGCTAACACTGCATTCTTGGGAACAATATGCTAATATAGTTCTGATCAGATCAAAGGTATTGATCAGTTCAAACACTATAGTAGTAATTGAGCTATATAGTGTGTGTGTGCGTGTAATCTGATGCTGCCTGGGATTTACGCTATCACTAACTGATGCTAAAACTGATGTCACCCGTGACAATATGGTGATCAGAAAAGAGATCTGTACACTATACTAGTGACAGGGAGTGAAGGGGTTAACTGGGGGCGATCAGGGTGTTCAATCTTTATTAGGCAATATACAGTGGGTACCCTGATGCTATAAAAGACTGACAGTGACACTAACTAGCGTCACCCATGACATTAATACGGTAATCAGAAAAAATATCTGTACACTATACTAGTGACACTGGTGACAGTTGGTGAAAGGGTTAACTGGGGGGTGATGAGAGGGTTAAACTTTTTTTAGGGGGTTAATGGGGGGTACCCTAAACCTACCTGGGCCTACCACTAACTACCCTAACGCTGTCTAGTGTCACAAGTAACACCAGTACAGTGATCAGTGAAAAATCTTAAAACTGCACGTGGTGACACATTGACAGGGAGTGAAAGGGTTAACTTGGGGGGGGGATCAGGGGGTGATCAAAAGGTTAAAAGTGTCAGTGTAGTGTTGGTGTACTCACAGTAGATGTCTTCTCTCTTCTGTCTTCTCTTGCCTGTGTTTATATTACACAGGGAGAGGACAGTCTCTCATTCGCCAGAACCGGTCAGCAGGTCCAGGCCAGAAATAATTCTGTAACTAATATGATCGCCGTGGGCACAGCGGGGGCGCAAGCTCCGTACTGGTCCCCGGCGATCTGCGCAGCAGAGACACCTTGCCGCAGTATAACTGCAGCAGGTGGTCGGCAACTGGTTAAACAAATCCTCCTAAGTAGTCCCTGTTTATCTCCAGTCTTCTCTTCTCTACATCAGTTTAAAGTGCAGAATTTTTAAAGCTTGTCTGAGCATTAAAAAAAAGGGGGACGGAGAGCTGAAGTTACATTCTGCATAGCTCGGGGAGGAGAGCTCTGAGAGCTGATTGGAGGGAAGGGACACACACCCCTACCCTGTCACCTTTTTTTCTCTTGGTGTCAGGAAAACTTGCCAGAAGTGACCCATGCTGATAGCAGAGGAGCAAAGCAGTAGACAGAAATTACACTTGGTGTTTTTAATTGAGACAGGTACAAACTATAGAGGGATATGCTTTGTTCATATTTCATGTCTGAGGTTTACACTTTAAGGGAGGGGCTGGAAAGTAATATTTGCTATAACTAACCCCGTACTGTGCCAGCAGGTGTATATGTAAGGTACAATAAAAAAAACAGCACGTTACAGTAAATGTAGTGTCTTATTGATATAATTATTTCCATCTATACTTTTAGCATTGGGCTGTTCTGTGCATGTCTTGTTGTTGAACTATTTACCCTATGCAGAAACACGCCTGTATGGTTATAACTATGTTTTAATTATATGGCAAGAATGGGCTTTGTGGGCACCCCCTCCATAATGACAAAATGGAAATTAACATATAACAGAAGTGGTTCATTAAGAGAATATGAGAGAGGGAGAGGCGTGAATTGGGACAGGAACAATGGGAAGTGAGTAAGACACAAGAGGCGAGGATGGGGTGGGGGTACAGGAAGAAGGAGAGGGTCAGTAAAACCATGTATTATTGAACTATTCTTTGTGTTTTAGTAATGCTGGTAAATATTTATTGCCTTGAGTTCATTAATTTTTGCACAGAAGGGTTTATTTTTTCCAGCAAAGCAGGATACAAATCCTGGCTGCATTTATTAGGTACTGTATATGAGTAATGATTTCTTTAGGTGATATAGGGATGAGGGTCAAATGAAAGAGAGGAACTGCAGAGTCCTCTTTAAGATCCATTTGCATCAGTTTAGTGATTTTGTTATTATTTTTTCTCAGAACATATGTAAAAATGGTTACTCCCAGAAGGTATGGATAATTGTACCAAGTGCATTCTTACCTTGCCAGCATAGGGGAGGATTATTTGGGAACAGCCTTGTGGAGAGTCAACAGGAATCTATACCATCCGGATAGTAATTTAAAACCAAGTTCTTTTTTGTGTGAAATGTATTCCTTGTGCACATAATAAAGGATATATTCATGTTGCTTCAGCGTGGAATTGGTCATAAGATCTGTTTTCCACTTTTAGAGAAAAGGGGGGTATATAAGACTGGTGCCATGATTAACATAGTGTAACAAGCTACAGATGAATGTCTGAGCGTCCCTGACCGTAGGCACAGTTCCCCGAAGGGGAAGACTTTTTGAACCACTGTATCATGCCTAATAAATGATGACACACGTCACAATTTCATAGTTTACTAGAACTGAGACTGAGGGTCAACCATACTTTGCATCACCTGTGAGGATTTAATGCCCTTTGGTATTATAAAAAATTTCAGTCAGTTTTGGGCAGAGTCCTGGAAAGGAATAAAGAATTTCTCAGATAGCCCTAATAAGCTGCGATTTTGTGAGCTGAATTAGTTCCCTTGATGCTTTGATTGTTTTGGTGTGATGTGACATAAAAAGAGCTTTGTGGTGAGTATAAAGATAAGGTGAGAAAGAGGGAAACCTTGCCTGGTCCAATTTTGCAGGATGAAGTAATCCAAAGTGATCTCAATATTTTAGACCACAGCCAGGAGATGGGAATATATGGTGTCAGTCCACCTTCACATGTTCCTGCCTAGGCTAATATGGTTAAGTATGCTATGAAAAAGCCAATACACCCAGTGCGAGTGCCAATGTCTTTTTGGTGTCAGCTGAGAGTAGAGTGGTAGGTCTTTTATGGGTGTTCACGAGCTGTTCAGTGGCTTGGTGGTAATGTCCTTCCCTACTCAGTTGGGTTGCGAAATTTGAAAGGTCACTCAGTGCGAAAGGTCTTTGCCTTCATTGTGTATGACCTTAATATTGGTTCTCAAGGGGTCTACTAAGAGATGATGATACTTTAATAAAGAATTGAAAGCATCCAAAAAGCGACTTTGAATTTGTTTTTGGTATAATCTGTAGAATAAAACGCATTAAGTCCGGGTGATTAGTGTGGTTTTATGTCCTATAGGGCTGCACAAAGTTCATCCTCAGAAAGAGTAATGTCCAGAGATCAACTCACTTTCTTGGTAAGTTTCAGAATGTTTGATTCTGAGATATTATGACTGATCACATCTAACTTTGATAACTGGGGTTATGTGTCTCCCTCTAAAACACTTCACAATTTAGGATTTGTACTTGTTTCCCTTTTCTAGCATCAATGCTAGTGATAAACTATATTAGTTTGGCCAAGCTCAAAAAAATGACTGTTGAGACTTCATGGATTTGGCCTTTAATTTATGTCTAAGATTATCCTATAACCTGTCTCTCACTACTGGGAGTTCACTCTCCACCACTTCCACATGGGATTTCTTATAAATCGTTTCAACCTTGTGTACCCGTACTAGAAGCTCCTCCACTATTTGTCTGACACTGTTGACAAAATATGTAATACGTACAAAGTATGTAACATTTGTGGGATTCTGACATAGTCACTGGAAAGCAAGTGCTGTTGTCAGAATAAATTGTCCCAATGAGGAAATTCCTCCATCCATTGTATGGATGGTGGAATCTGTTAGGAAGCCCATTGATGAGTCAGTCTTTTTCATTCAACAAATATTAAATCGGACAGGAATGAGTCATTGGTTGTTAGGATGTCAGCAGGTGCTGAATCCCTAAGAGCTAGGAGCCCTGAGCAGGAAGCTGTCACATTTGGCACTGATAGTAATAAATCTTTCATCTTTCACTTCACCATGGAAGCTAGCGGTTTGATTCTGTCAAACACCCATTAATTGGCCCATTAGTGTGCTGTTCGCTGAACCTCCCTAACATCTGACAAACATGCCGCACAGGAATTTCCATACATTTTATATACAGTGCAAAGGTCTCCCTCACATTATTTCCTCTTTTCTATTCAAATGTTCTTTAAGGCTATTTTCTCTTAGGATCGACTGTTAGGGAGTGTTACATTCCCCCTGCGAAAGGTAACAAATAGAAACTGACGTTTTACAAATATTACAATACTTGTATTCAGTGGCGTCGCTAGGGGGTGGCTTTTGAGGCTATAGCCCCGCATCTGGGGCCCATAGCCCCGAGTCTGTGCAGGGGTCCCCAAGAGGACGGGAGGTTCTCTGGGGACCCTAATGTAAGTGGGGGGCTCTTTGAGGACCCTGATGCAAGGGGGAGGCTCTCTGGGGACCCTGATTTTAAGGGGGGGCTCTCTGGGGACCCTGATTTAAGGGGAGGCTCTCTGGGAACCCTAATGTACGGGGGGCTCTCTGGGAACCCTGATGTATGTGTATACCCGCCCAAGCGTATGACTTTCTTTACTACGTTGCTATGGGCTCTAGCCCCAGATCTTTTGTAGACCTAGCAACGCCCCTGCTTGTATTATCTGTGAATTTTGCGAATGCTGACACAATTTTTTATACATAGATAGTATAGGGGTACATAGGTTATTTTTAATAGCTTAACCAGGTTACTTAAACTGCAAATCATTTTGCGCTTTTCAAGAGGATGGCCCAGCAGCAGCCATTCACTTGTGGTCTGTCTCTCTCTCCAAATACAGAAGTACACCAATTATTTTTAGTAGCTAAATAACATTAACTTGCCACTGACTGCTGCCTCTACATAGATTATCCCTTCCTCAGTCTATCAGGAATGCAGCTGCCAGACTCATTCACCTTACCAACCACTCTCTGCCAATCCCTCTGCTGGTTTTGGCTGTCCCAATCAAAACAAATCAGAATACTAACAACAAAATACAAAACCATCCACAAATCTGCCACCAGCTACATCTCAAAATTTCACCTAAACCATCCACTCTGCACCTCTTACAACCTCCTGCTCTCTAGTTCCTGCATCACCTCTTCCCATGCTCGTCTCCAGGACATCTCTAAAGCCTCTACCATTCTCTGTTATGCCCTACCCAATCTGTCTGGCTATCTCCTACTATGTCCGCATTTAGGTAATCTCTTAAAACTCATCCCTTCATCTCTACCCAACAAATTAACATTTCTTTCTTCATCTTCTTCATCACCTCTTCCCATGCTCACCTCCAGAACTTCTTTAGAGCCTCTCCCATTCTCTGCTATGCCCTACCCCAATCTGTCTGGCTATCTCCTACTATGTCCGCATTTAGGTGATCTCTTCAAACTCATCCCTTCATCTCTACCAAACAAATGAACTTTTCTTTCTTCATTTTCTTCATCAACTCATCCCATTACAGTTATTACCTTTTGTACCACTTGCTCTTCTCTATTAGATTGTAATAGATTGTAAGCTCTGATGCGCAGGGCCCTCCTAACCTGATTGTTTTGAATTGTTTTGTAAATGTAACGTTTCCCTTTTTTTAAGTAAAATGCTACACAAACCGTTGGTATTATAAAAGTCCTGCATGCTATTTGCTAAGCAATTTGAATGATCACTACACAGATATATCAAATGTATTTAATTAATTACCTTTACATGGTCACACGATGCTTCAAAGCTGTGTAGTAATCTTAGCAATCAATTGTAACTCTTAGCTATAAATTGTTAGCAATTTATTAGCATTATAGCTCTATTAAAAGTCACCTGGATGCACCTGGATGCACCTGTAGTCAGCAAGAGACGGGGCACAAGTTAGTGGTTATTGCTCTGCAGCAGGGATGAGCCGAACACCTCCCGGTTCGGTTCGCACCAGAACCTGCAAACGGACTGAAAATTCACACGAACTTTGGAATCCCATTGAAGTCTATGGGACTCGAACGTTCAAAATCAAAAGTGCTAATTTTAAAGGATAATTTGTATGGTATTGTCCTAAAAAGGTTTTGGGGACCCGGGTCCTGCCCCAGGGGACATGTATCAATGCAAAAAAAGGTTTAAAAACGGCTGTTTTTTCGGTAACAGTGATTTTAATGATGCTTAAAGTGAAAAAAAAAGTGAAATATTCCTTTAAATATCGTACCTGGGTGGTGTCTATAGTATGCCTGTAAAGTGGCGCGTGTTTCCCGTGCTTAGAACAGTCCCTGCACAAAATGACATTTTTAAAGGAATAAAAGTCATTTAAAACTGCTTGCAGCTTTAATGTAATGTTGGGTCCCAGCAATATGGATGAAAATCAGTGAGACAAACGGCATGGGTAACCCCCCCAGTTCATTACCAGGCTCTTTGGGTCTTGTATGGATATTAAGGGGAACCCCGCCCCCATATTTTAAAAAAGGAAAAGCGTGGGGCCCCCAGGCCCTATATACTCCGAACAGCAGTATACAGGCGGTGCAAACAAGACAGGGACTGTAGGTTTGTTAAGCAGAATCTGTTTATATTTGAACTGGTACATTTTTAAAGTGTAGCTCCAGCCAAAAAATCTATTTTAAGCTTTTTGGAAAACATAGGGAAGGGTTATCACCCCTGGGACATTTGTTTTGCTGTCTGTGCACCTCTTCAGAAGATTTCACCTCACTTTCTGTCCCAATGACAAATGTTTTTTGACAATTTGGGGTTTTTAGTGAAACAAGGGTTGTTGATAAAGCATTAGCGGAGAGGAGACACGTTTTTCCCATATTAACTCTTACAGGAGAGAATTTCCCTTCCTAGGGGTAGATTTCATCTCACTTCCTGTTGTCTCCTTCCGTTTGCAAGTAGGAGTCATTTGTAAGTTGGATGTGTGAAAGTAGGGGCCTGCCCTATATACTCTGCAGAAATTGGGCCCTTAGGTGTTGCCACAACACTGTAAGCCCTCACAGTTACTCTTGGTGGGCGCAGGAACGGGCCCTGCTGTGAAATATTAGATCAAGAATTGTAATTACATGCCCCTGTTGAACAGGGTCAGAAAAATTGGGACTTTGGAGGTGGTGGTGGTGCTGGTGCCACAACACTGTAAGTCCTCACAGTTACTCTTGGTGGGCGCAGAAACGGGCCCTGCTGTGAAATATTAGATCAAGAATTGTAATTACAGGCACCTGTTGAACAGGGGCAGAAAAATTGGGCCTTTGCTGGTGGTGGTGGTGGTGGTGTTGCCACAACACTGTAAGTCCTCACAGTTACTCTTGGTGGGCGCTGGAATGGGCCCTACTGTGAAATATTAAATCAAGAATTGTAATTACATGCACCTGTTGAACAGAGGTAGAAAAATTGGGCCTTTGGTGAGGGTGATGCTGGTGCCACAACACTGTAAGTCCTCACAGTTACTCTTGGTGGGCGCAGAAACGGGCCCTGCTGTGAAATATTAGATCAAGAATTGTAATTACATGTGCCTGTTGATCAGGGGCAGAAAAATTGGGCCTTAGGCACTGGTGCCACAACACTGCAACCCCTCACAGATACTCTAGTTGGAGCACAGGAACGAGCCCTGCTGCAAAGTATTGCATCAAAAATTGTAATTACACGCCCCTATTAAACAGGGGCTGAAAAACTGGGCCTTAGGCACTGGTGCTTGTGCCACAACACTGCAACCCCTCACATATACTCTAGTTGGAGCACATGAACGAGCCCTGCTGCAAAGTATTGCATCAAAAATTGTAATTACACGCGGCTGAAAAATTGGGCCTTAGGCACTGGTGCTGGTGCCGCAACACTGCAACTCCTCACAGATACTCTAGTTGGAGCGCAGGAAAGAGCCCTGCTTCAAAGTATTGCATCAAAAATTGTAATTACACGCCCCTGTTAAACAGGGGCTGAAAAATTGGGCCTTAGGCACTGGTGCCACAACACTGCAACCCCTCACAAATACTTTAGTTGAGCGCAGCAACAAACCCTCCTTGCAAAATATTGCATCAAAAATTGTAATTACACGCCCCTGTTAAACAGGGGCTGAAAAATTGGGCCTTAGCCACTGGTGGCGGTGCCCAGAACCAAAAATATTCTTACACGCTATCAGCATGATCATTGAGGAGGAAGAGGATAGTCACTCAGCATAACAGGATAGTCACTCAGCATCAACATAGGCAGTCTTGAAGGGATCTGACATTTCAAAAAAAATTATTCAGTTACATCAGCATCAGGTGCTTGGTAGCTGGTGGTGATCCAAGACTGATTCATTTTTATGAAGGTCAGATGATCGACCGAGTCATCTTTTGGCCTGCGTACTTGCGTAGCCCCTTGAACGCCTACAGAGCACCGCTGGTTCCGAGGACAAAGCACAGGAAGAGGCCATGGAGGAAGAAGAAGAGGAGGGGGTGGAGGAGAGAAGTGTGTCAGAATCACCAGTAGTAGCATTTTGGAGGCGTGGTGGCGGAACAACCTCCAACACTACTGCACCTTGTCCTGCATCCTTCCCAGCTGCCAGAAGAGTCACCCAATGCGCCGTGAAAGATAGGTAACGTCCCTGTCCATGCCTGCTGGACCATGAGTCATCGGTAATATGCAACTTACCGCTGACCGCCCTGTCTAGCAAGGCCAAGACATTGCCTTCCACATGCCTTTAGAGAGCTGGAATTGCCTTCCGTGAGAAAAAGTGGTGTTTGGGAACACATTCCACAAACTCACGGAAGGGGGCAGAGTCTACCAACTGAAAAGGCACCAGTTGAATTGTTAGCAATTTAGCCAAGCTAGCATTCAACCGCTGAGCATGTGAATGGCTGGGAGCGAACTTCTTTCAGTGGTGCAGCAGCTGGGGCAGGAAAATTTGCCTGGTACAATCTGACGTCGGCGTACAGATAGCAGATTGCCCACAAGTACTTGGCTGTGACACACCTAATTCTACACCTTCATTCCTCACAGTGCAGGTCTCAGAGAGGACTGAAGGTATAGTGGGGTTGGAGATCCCAGCTGATGAGGAGCAAGAAGAGGTCCTCTTTGTTCTTTGGTGTGGGTCTTTTAGGTACGCTTGACAACGAACTGCATGGCAGGTCAACATATGTCTGGTCAAGCATGTGGTGCCCAAGCGGATGATGTTTTGGCCTCTTTTATTGGCTTGTGACTGTCTGCCCCTCCTTGTTGGCCTTCCAGACATACTAATGGCCTGCACTGCAGTGAGATTTAGCTGCACAAAACTGGGATGTATATATACAGTATATTCTGATTATACAGCAGCTAGCAGAATTCCTGCTTGTGGTATTAATAGGATCAGAAGAAGCACACCAGCACTTGTCTTCAGGTAGCTATAGGTGCAACTGTGCAGGGTACACAGTACACTAACTGTAAATACTTCAAGAGCCTGCCTGTGCTATTAATAGGATCAGAAGAAGAACACAAGCACTTGTCTTCAGGTAGCTATACTGTAGGTGCAACTGTGCAGGGTACACAGTACACTAACTGTAAATATTTCAAGAGCCTGCCTGTGCTATTAATAGGATCAGAAGAAGCACACAAGCACTTGTCTTCAGGTAGCTATAGGTGCAACTGTGCAGGGTACACAGTACACTAACTGTAAATACTTCAAGAGCCTGCCTGTGCTATTAATAGGATCAGAAGAAGAACACAAGCACTTGTCTTCAGGTAGCTATACTGTAGGTGCAACTGTGCAGGGTACACAGTACACTAACTGTAAATACTTCAAGAGCCTGCCTGTGCTATTAATAGGATCAGAAGAAGAACACAAGCACTTGTCTTCAGGTAGCTATACTGTAGGTGCAACTTTACAGGGTACACAGTACACTAACTGTAAATACTTCAAGAGCCTGCCTGTGCTATTAATAGGATCAGAAGAAGCACACAAGCACTTGTCTTCAGGTAGCTATAGGTGCAACTGTGCAGGGTACACAGTACACTAACTGTAAATACTACAAGAGCCTGCCTGTGCTATTAATAGGATCAGAAGAACACAAGCACTTCAGGTAGCTATACTGTAGGTGTAACTGTGCAGGGTACACAGTACACTAACTGTAAATACTTTAAGAGCCTGCCTGTGCTATTAATAGGATCAGAAGAAGCACACAAGCACTTGTCTTCAGGTAGCTATAGGTGCAACTGTGCAGGGTATACAGTACACTAACTGTAAATACTTCAAGAGCCTGCCTGTGCTATTAATAGGATCAGAAGAAGCACACAAGCTCTTGTCTTCAGGTAGCTATATGTGCAACTGTGCAGGGTACACAGTACACTAACTGTAAATACTTCAAGAGCCTGCCTGTGCTATTAATAGGATCAGAAGAAGCACACAAGCACTTGTCTTCAGGTAGCTATAGGTGCAACTGTGCAGGGTACACAGTACACTAACTGTAAATACTTCAAGAGCCTGCCTGTGCTATTAATAGGATCAGAAGAAGAACACAGGCACTTGTCTTCAGGTAGCTATACTGTAGGTGCAACTGTACAGGGTACACAGTACACTAACTGTAAATACTTCAAGAGCCTGCCTGTGCTATTAATAGGATCAGAAGAAGCACACAAGCACTTGTCTTCAGGTAGCTATAGGTGCAACTGTGCAGGGTACACAGTACACTAACTGTAAATACTTTAAGAGCCTGCCTGTGCTATTAATAGAATCAGAAGAAGCACACAAGCACTTGTCTTCAGGTAGCTATAGGTGCAACTGTGCAGGGTATACAGTACACTAACTGTAAATACTTCAAGAGCATGTGTCAGTAATAGTACTCGCCGAGATGCCGAGAGCAGTTCACCCTTGCGACTAAGTGCAGTCCGCCCCCTGGAGGTGGTACAGGGAGGGAACGGCACGAAGAGGCACAGGCTACCCCAATGGACCGTTGGTGACTTGCGTGAGGGTCTTAGTAGAGAAGAGCCGCTGTGCAGGTACTGTTAGGCAGGAGTATAAGCTGGAACAAAAGATAGGAAAGTCCAGAACCAGGCTGAGGGTCAAACACAGTAAGCAGTAGTTTTGAGCTGCAAGTTTGCAGGATAGTGTCTAGAAGACACGGGTAGTCCAGGTGCAAGCAGAGGATCAGGCTAGGAGACAGGAGACAGTCCAAGTAACAGGCCGAGGGTCAAACACAGGAGACTGGTGGAAATCCGATTAAACAAGCCGAGGTCAAGGTCTAGGAGAGAAGCAGAGGAATCCAATGGCAATCCGGGTCACAACAGGTAGTCAGGCACAATTTACAGGAGGCAGGTTCAGGTAACACAGGGAGCTGAGACAAACCAGCAATTAGTTTGATCCTCTGAGCGCCTTTTATAGGATCACGTTGGGTGTGCGCTAGTGCGCATGTGCGAGCGCCGTAGCACCGGACCGCGAATGCTCATGCGCCGTTCCGCCGCGCATGCACGAAAACACACGCCCGGAATAGTAGGAAGGATTCTTCTGACAGTGCCCCCCCCGAGGGGTGGCCTATGGACACCCAAAGTAGACATCAATTCCGGATGCTCTCGGTGAAATGCCTGGAGCAGACGTGGGGCATGTAGATTTCCGGATGGCTCCCAGGAGTTATCTTCAGGGGGATACCCCTTCCATTTGATTAGGTATTGGAGCTGCCTGCCCTTTTTCCTGCAACTTAGAATTTTTTCCACCTCAAATTCATTTTCTCCGTCAATCATGACTGGTGGAGGTGGTGGTTCCTCCCTGTCCGAAAAGGGGCTGGGGATAACAGGCTTCAAGAGAGATGCATGGAAGGCTGGATGCACTTTGTAAGAATCAGGGAGAGCTAATTCAAAGGCCACGGGATTGATTACCCTTTTGATTTTGAAGGGACCTATAAATTTTGGCCCTAATTTCCAGGAGGGTATTGGCAGTCTGACGTTGATGGCTGATAGCCACACTTCTTCTCCTACTTTAAAGGCTGGATTCTCCTTCCTTCCCTTATTGTAGTGTTTTTGATAGTCCTCCTGGGCTTTTTGCATAGCTACTTTGATCTTCTGGAAATTCAGCTGGATGGAAGCTACTCGATCCTGTACGGCAGGAACTGATAATTCCGGGATGGAAACTGGGAGGAAAGAGGGGTGGAATCCAAAATTGGACCAAAAAGGTGTTTGGTTGGTGGCGGAATGGATGGAGTTATTATATGCAAATTCAGCATATGGCAGGAGAGTGGACCACTCATCTTGGGAATCAGAACAGAAGCATCGGAGGTATTGTTCCAGGGTTTGGTTCGTTCTCTCCGTCTGGCCGTTGCTTTGGGGGTGATAGGCGGAGGAGAGACAGATCTTAATTTCCAAGGATTTGCATAATTCTCTCCAAAATTTGGAAGTAAATTGGACACCCCTATCTGAGGTGATGCTCACAGGGGTACCATGAAGCCTGATGATTTCCTTGAAAAACACATTAGCTGTAGCAGAGGCAGAGGGAGTACCCACCATGGGCAGGAAATGTGCCATTTTGGAAAGCCGGTCAATGATGATAAGGATAGTCGTGAATCCCCCCGAAGGAGGTAAGTCCACGATAAAATCCATGGAGATTTCTGCCCATGGCCGTTCAGGGATGGACAAAGGTATAAGTAGGCCCCAAGATTTTGTATTTGGACCCTTGCTGCGCTGGCAAGGAATGCAGGATGAAACGTAGTTCTTGCAGTCCTGTCTCCAGCCCGGCCACCAAAAGGAACGTGAGATCAATTCCATGGTCTTTTGTGACCCAAAATGGCCTGCCAACTTGTGGTCATGGAAAGTCTGTAAGGTTAGGAGCCTTGATCCTAG
Source organism: Aquarana catesbeiana (assembly GCF_042186555.1). Lineage (NCBI taxonomy): Eukaryota > Metazoa > Chordata > Amphibia > Anura > Ranidae > Aquarana > Aquarana catesbeiana. The sequence continues at coordinate 761,403,722 of NC_133324.1, forward strand.
TGGGACAAAGATTTTTCCGTGGGACCAGAATAAGTCATTGTGTTTCTCCATGGAAGATATGTCAGGTTCAGAACATTGGCTGGATGCTGTTTTGATTGCGGATATCAGGTGATATTCGGTGACCAGAAGGAAATTTTGCGGGGACAGGATGGTACTGGGTTCAGCTACCTGAGAAGTTTCATGGAACATCCGGGAGAGTGCATCCGCCTTTCCATTTTTAGAACCAGGTCTATAAGAAATATGAAAATTAAATCTGGAAAAGAAGAGGGCCCATCGAGCTTGCCTGGGTTTTAGACATTTTGCTGTTCTAAGATATTCCAGGTTTTTGTGATCAGTGAATATCACGACAGGATAGGATGCCCCTTCAAGTAGATATCTCCACTCCTCCAAGGCAGACTTGATGGCCAATAACTCCCTATCGCCTACGTCATAATTCTTCTCCGGTAAACTTAATTTCCGGGATGCGAAAGCTACGGGATGCAGAAAGGCCTTGGGTCCCTGTCTTTGTGAGAGGATGGCCCCAGTAGCAGTTTCCAAAGCATCAACTTCTACTATGAAAGGTAAGGCTGGATCCGAATGTCGTAAGACTGGTGCAGACGAGAATAGCGCCTTTAACTTCAAAAAAGCTTCCTGGGCTTCTGGGGACCATTGAAAACGATTATGCTGGCGTGTAAGTTGAGTGATGGGAGCTACAATAGCTGAAAAACCAGCGATAAATCTTTGGTAAAAATTTGAAAATCCTAAGAATCGTTGTACCCCTCTTCTATCTACAGGAGCCGGCCACTCCTGAATTGCCTTGACCTTCTGGGGATCCATTGCGACACCGTCAGTGGAGATAATGAATCCTAGGAATTGTACTGTTGTTTTTTCGAATTCGCATTTTTCCACTTTAAGGTATAATTTGTGTTTTCTAAGGATTGAAAGAACCAGTTTGACATGTACCCAATGAAGTTCTATGGTGGCTGAAAAAATGAGGATGTCATCTAGGTAAACCACTAGAAAATTGTCAAGGTATTCGTGAAAAATGTCGTTTACTAAATGTTGAAAAGTGGCCGGGGCGTTACAGAGCCCAAACGGCATTACCAGGTACTCGTAATGTCCAAACCTGGATCTGAAAGCGGTCTTCCATTCATCAACCGCTCGAATTCCGATAAGATTGTAGGCGCCACGAAGGTCTAGCTTGGAAAAGATTTGGGCAGATCGGAAACGTTGAAATAGTTCCGGGATGAGAGAAAGCGGGTACCGGTTTTTGATGGTGATTTTATTTAATTCCCTGTAATCAATGCAGGGCCGGAGGGATCCATCCTTTTTCTCTACAAAGAAAATACCGGCTCCAGCCGGTGATGAGGAGGAACGAATGAACCCTTTCTCAAGATTTTCATTAATGTATGACCTGAGGGCCTTCAATTGTGTTTCAGACAAGGGAAAGATGCGGCCAAAAGGAATTTCAGAGCCAAGCAAAAAGGTCTATAGGGCAGTCATAGGAGCGATGAGGTGGTAGACGGTCAACCTGTTGTTTATCAAAAACATCTTTAAATTCCAGGTAAACTGCGGGTACATGTTGAAGATTATCGGATATTGATGCAATGGTTGAGCAAGAGGCTGGAGCTGGAAGGAGGCACTGTTGGGTACAGTATTGGGATGAGAAAAGGACTTCTTTCTTGTTCCAATCAATTTGAGGTTCATGAGCTTGTAGCCACGGGAGACCCAGGATGATGGGGAACATAGGAGAAGAGATAATGTCGAAGCGCAAGTACTCTTGGTGGCCGGAATCCATGGTGGTAAGGATGGGTCTGGTTTCCTCAGTAATAAGTCCAGAACGGGGAAGAGACCCATCAGCTAGGTGTACATGAAGGCTTCGACTTTTAGTGATCGGAGGAATGTGTAAGCTTGCAGCTAGCGAGGCATCCAAGAAGCAACTACATGCTCCGGAATCAACTATAGCGGGTAGGTGAGCTTCCTTTTCCGGTAGCTGTAAGGAGACAAAGAGAGTGACATAAGTCTGTGAAAAACCGGAGACCTGATGGTTAATGGCAGTTTGACGGTAGTACTTAGGTCTCACGGGGCAGGAACGAAGGAAATGTCCTGAGCCCCCACAGTAGAGGCACAGATTGCCCTGACGCCTCCGTAATATTTCCTCTGTAGTGAGTGGAGCATGGACCAGCCCAAGTTGCATTGGCTCAGCTTCAGGAGTGGTAGAGACTGGAGGAGCCGAGTAGGCTGGATGGATGGGAGTTGGTTTAGTCATCATCCAGCTAGGGCGAGGAGCCTGGAAGCGTTCAGAACGTTGCTCACGCATGCAACGATTCAGTTTGGTTGTTACTTGGATTAGGTCTTCCAGAGAATCAGGGGTCTCAATCCTGGCCAGCTCATCTTTCAGAGCTTCAGACAGCCCCTGACGGAACTGGTACTTGAGGGCAGGTTCATTCCAGCCGGTATCGGCCGAGCACTTCTGGAACTCAACAATATAGTCCTCCACCGGCCTTCGCCCTTGGCATAAATTATGTAACATAGCCTCAGCCGTGGCTGTACGTTGGGAGTCGTCATATAACTGTGCCATACCTTCGAAGAAGGTATCTACTGAATTCAGCATGGGGTTCCTCTGTTCCATTAAGCTATGAGCCCAAGCTTGGGGTTCATCGCCCAGGAGGGAGATGATGAAGCCGACCTTTACCACTTCAGAAGAAAAAGTCCTGGGTTGCAGAGCTAAATACAGAGAGCAGGCATTTTTGAAAGCTCTAAACTTTTTACGGTTGCGGGGGAATTGCTCCGGTATGGGAACCCTGGGCTTCGGGGAGGCCATGATCACTGTAGGATTGGTTGATATCTGAGGAGAGGAGACTCCACTGGGAGGTACAGAGGCTGCAGCAGCTGCTGGAGGTGGTCCAGAGAGTTGTTGAAGGCGGCCATCAATTTGGGCATAGCCATCTTGCAATTTCTGGACTGCCTCAGTGAGTGCCGAGACCTGCTGACACAGGATTTCTAATGGGGAACACGCTCTGTCAGCCTCTGACATGGCTGGTTTGTACTGTCAGTAATAGTACTCACCGAGGCCGAGATGCCGAGAGCGGTTCACCCTTGCGACTAAGCGCAGTCCGCCCCCTGGAGGTGGTACAAGGAGGGAATGGCACGAAGAGGCACAGGCTACCCCAATGGACCGTTGGTGACTTGCGTGAGGGTCTTAGTAGAGAAGAGCGCAGATACTGTTAGGCAGGAGTATAAGCTAGAACAAAAGATAGGAAAGTCCAGAACCAGGCTGAGGGTCAAACACAGTGAGCAGTAGTTTTGAGCTGCAAGTTTGCAGGATAGTGTCTAGAAGATACGGGTAGTCCAGGTGCAAGCAGAGGGTCAGGCTAGGAGACAGGAGACAGTCCAAGTAACAGGCCGAGGGTCAAACACAGGAGACTGGTGGAAATCCGATTAAACAAGCCAAGGTCAAGGTCTAGGAGAGAAGCAGAGGAATCCAATGGCAATCCGGGTCACAACAGGTAGTCAGGCACAATTTACAGGAGACAGGTTCAGGTAACACAGGGAGCTGAGACAAACCAGCAATTTGTTTGATCCTCTGAGCGCCTTTTATAGACCGCCCAGAGGATCACGTTGGGGGTGAGCTAGTGCGCATGTACGAGCGCCATAGCGCCGGACCGCGAATGCGCCGGAATGCCGTTCCGCCACGCATGCGCGAAAACACACTGTCGGAATAGTAGGAAGGATTCTTCGGACAGCATGCCTGTGCTATTAATAGGATCAGAAGAAGAACACACGCACTTGTCTTCAGGTAGCTATACTGTAGGTGCAACTGTGCATGGTACACAGTACACATACTTCAAGAGCCTGCCTGTGCTATTAATAGGATCAGAAGAAGCACACAAGCACTTGTCTTCAGGTAGCTATAGGTGCAACTGTGCAGGGTACACAGTACACTAACTGTAAATACTTCAAGAGCCTGACTGTGCTATTAATAGGATCATAAGAACGCAAGCACTTGTCTTCAGGTAGCTATGCTGTAGGTGCAACTGTGCAGGGTACACAGTACACAAACTGTAAATACTGTAAAAACACCTGCCTGCCTGCCAGTATATTAGGAAGAGAATAACAGGAACGGATCTAGCTAAACTGAATACAGTGTATATATATATATATATATATATATATATATATATATATATATATATACATACAACACCTGGGATGCATATATATACACAATACACTGTAAGTACAGCTAACTGACTCGACCTGCCTACTCTATCTAACTTAAATCAAATGACACTGTCTCTCTGTCTATCTATCTCTCTCCATCGCCGCAACCACGCAGGCGGCCTTATATAGTGTGGGGCGTGTACTAAACCCCCTGAGCCATAATTGGATAAAGCCAACCTGGCTTTGGCCAATTACGGCTCTCTGTACACACGGCGCTGTGATTGGCCAAGCATGCGGGTCATAGTGCATGCTTGGCCAATCATCAGTCAGCAATGCACTGCGATGCCGCAGTGAATTATGGGCCGTGACGCGCCACTCGAATTTGGCGCGAACGGCCCATATCGTTCGGAATTCGACAAATGGTCGAACAGGCGATGTTCGAGTTGAACATGGGTTTGACTCGAACTTGAAGCTCATCCCTACTCTGCGGTGCACTCACAGTGTTGAATAAGCATTTTGCATCAATTGATTTTTTTTCTAAAATTCTACACAAACAGAAAAAAAATGTAAAAGATCTTTTTATAAAGTTACTTGTAAATATTAAAATAAAACAATTTAAAACCTACCATAACCCCTTATAGTTTTTTTTAAATCAAGACCTGACCATGAAGAAATACACATAAATCTTGTTTGACCCCTCACCTTTTGTTTGTATAGTTCTACATCTTTTATTACACATGATAAGGCTTTCATTTGCTGCTTTCAGCAGCAGCTTCTCGCCTGAATATCTCTCTGAGAATTGTTCTACATTTACTCCTATGCCCTTAGTGTCTTAGGTCATATAAGATCATGGCCTTTCCCTCATTCCTCACATTTATCCCTTCTTTCCTTCCTGTCCCTATTCATCTTCTGTTTTCACCTTTACATACACAGAAAACATTAATTGCACAACACATTACGTCCAGCCATTCACATCTTCATACTTGACCAACTTCCAATTGGTAATTTCATCAAAGACCTTGATTAAGTTATGTTGGTCTACGTGATCTTTCAGATTCAATAAAAATGTTTAATGATGTGGCTGCTTTTCCTGTACTTTGTCATCTTTTAATAAGCAAATTAGCTGCTGTTTTCATTCAGATTAATTACTATTTTGCAGTATGTCTACATCAAATTAATACATCAGCTCATGCTTCTTACAGTAAGGCTGAATTCACATCACTTGCATTGCATTTAGCTCGCATTGATGTGCTTTTTGTTTTTAGGTGTTGCATTGCATGCATTTTTTTAACATCAGGAGCCAAAATACTTTATTTTCTGTTTCCTTAACACGTTGCAGCAGGTAGTGACGAACTGGGCCTTGCGTTTTAATGCAGCATGTTCCATTTTTGTCACATTGTTGGGACTGCATTGAGCAGTGCAGCACAATGTAGCCCAATGCATGTGGTGTGAATGGGTCTTAAATATTTTTAAATGCTGTAAGTATTCAAGTGGGCAAAATAAAAAAAAATGTATATATGATGCTATATGTCAATACCATTACCACAGCAGTTTTTGTTTCATTACCTAAAAATTGGAAGTGAAAAAGGCACTGGATCTACTTGCAGGATCAGCAAGTAATACAACTTGATTACAGGGAAGATTCTACCACTAGTACCAGACTGCATCATATGTCATTTTTTATTTTGCCAATAGTTCCACTTTTAATAGGTTCATTATTTACCTTACTAACCACTCCCTGCCAATAGTTAATAGTTTATCATTGGAATGCAATATACTAACCAGCCAAACTCCAGACAAATAGCTAAATACACAGTGGAAATACGTATATATGAACTTTCACCTGGTGCAGCGTGGTGTGGCAGGTAGTGAACACACAGGGACCAAGTTAGGCAAACGAGCTATATTGTAGAAAGGGTCCAACACAACTTAATCAGGGCTGGCGGATAGGCACACCCGTCCGGAGCCACTTACGAACTGAGACAGTGGTCTAAAAACTTAAAGATGCCGACAGCATCTGCAATGAGGAGCAGAATATGGCCTGGCAAGTCTACACCCAAAGGGGATGCTTCCTGCAGCCTCCAAACTTTCCCTACCTCTATACACTGTCCCTGCTAGATGAAGATCCTGTCCCTACACTAGTCACTTACATAAAGAACACCAAACTCAGGAGCCTGAATCTTAAATAGATTCTGGCTGACCCAGGATGGCCGCGAAAGGAGTGCAAGCATCCAATTGGACAGCTGTCTCCCTGTGACCATAGGAAGTCATAGAGGAACTAAGTTCCTCACAATTTCCTTCCTCTTCTGAATTGTTGCTTCAGTCGAGTGCCACCTGCAGTGGGGAGTACAGAATGCACCTGCCTACTTGCCAGTGGATTTCAACAGATTTGTAATTATCTTCAAGCAGCCTTGTATTTCTAGCATCTCTTCCATCGAACTGTATTTTTATTGTTGCTAAATACTTGGCACTTGTACCCTTTGGCACTGGACTGTTTCAGCATCAAAAACATAAGAATTGCTAGATTGTCTAATCTGTGACTACTGTGAGCCCTAGGTCTCGTTTTCTCCTTCTTCTTCTTCCCCTTCTTTTTACCCTTTGCTTCTTTGATACCTCTCCATTGGTCAGCCTCAGTCTTTCTCTTCCTTGGATCCTGTATACATTATCATGATTAAGCTTGATTTGCCAACTCCTTCTAGGGTCCAGGGCTTTTTTAGTATGTTACTTATCGGAAGTTATATCCGTTATAGTCTAATCTGGCCTGTTTCTTTGTTTAGTTTAGTAATTACTCATCCTGTTTACAATGACTGATATCTTAGTCACTATGTATTGTTCCTATGCCTTGTAAAATTTTGTAAAGCTTTGTTGAAAAGAATATTAGATTTTTGGATGTATTACCTTCTCTGGAAAAATCTATAATGTTCAATAAAAATCTTTTGAACATAAAAAGATAAGATTTTAAGGACTTACTTTAAGGCGAACCAGTACTTTGTCTATGCCACTGGTTCTCAACTCCAGCCCTCAGGACCCACTAACAGGCCAGATTTTAAGTATTACCTTGGGGAGATGCAGACTAGAATACTGCAATCACTGAGCAGCAAATGATATCACCTGTCATGTATTTCAGTTATATTGCAAACCTGGCCTGTTAGTGGGTCCCGAGGACAGGAGTTGAGAACCACTGGTCTATGCAGAGCAAAGCAGCAGATTCATTTTAGATTTCAAATTTAGTTTAAAAAAAAATAATAATCACAAGGGACATTAATTACAATCAGTGTGATAGTCTTTTGTGCTGCCCTCTCCCATTTCAAGTGAAACCCTCCTCGATCGACCCCCACTAAACCAAGTTTGATAGAACTGAGGGTCTGTCACAGACTCTCATCAAGAGTGCCTGACTATGCCGACAAACTCCTCCATTCATAGAAGATGAACTACAGCTTCTATGCCCATCCTCCATGCCTAGATTGCTTTTCATTCAAAGAAGCTGTAGTACAGCATCTATAAATGGAGGAGCTGGGCAGAAAGGGTGTGCATAGTTGGGCACTCTTGATGCATGTCTGACACAATTCCTAAAGTTCTATTAACCCCCACTGCTCAGTAAGAATATAGCGGTGGGGGAGGGGGGTTGTCAACGGAGGATGATTTAATCTAAACCAGAAGACAGCAGCACAAGGAGCACATAACATGTCCCATGTGCTTATTGTATATGTCTTTTTTTAATGTAAGCTGTAACCCCCCATTCCCAACAGTACAGTCTCACCTTTCCATTACTCTTCTACCACCTTTGCTGTTAGTAGAAGGAGATGCCTTTCTGTTTCTGCTGTCAGTCACTTACAAGTTGCTTAAATGGGGCTATAGACTTCACTATGTGACATCGTTGGTGCATGGTGATGGGCCCAGTACTGTCACATAGAGTTAGTCAGAAGTTCCACCATTCCCAGAAGTATCAGGTATGTCTGACTGCCTCCTTCTAAACTCAAAGAATGTTTTCTTTTTATTACCACTTCAAGCATTAGGTGGTAAAGTAGGTGGCAGGGATTAGGATTAGGTGAGTGCAATACAGTAAAGTCTCATTGGCCTAAGATGGCCATACACTGCAAATTTCACATTGGGGGTGGCTCTGGTGACATAAGATGCACCTGCTGTTTGATTACATTTTATTATTACCCAGCAGATGGATTCGTCAATTCGCACTGTATAGCATAGATGGTGGAATCTGTCAGTGTATGGTCAGCCTTGCATTGTAGCCCCTTCCTCTGTCAGTCTGAATGCTTATGTACTCATCTTTTAGCAGATTTTTATATTATTTATCAGAGTTTCCCACTTAGCACTTACTTTAAGGAAGTCACTTTAATTGCCTGTCTCAGTTTCTACAGAAAAGAAGCAAGTAAAAAAGAGAATCTGCATTAGAGGTTGCAAAAATCTTTGCAGTAAATGTAACTGAATTGCTTTTTTGTCCACAGATAAAACTAGCTCTAAAAGTAAACAGCTTTTATTGCAATTTTGATTCAGCAATGTTCTTCCTCTCACCTCTGCCATGTATTTAGGTTTCCAGTGGTAAGACATTTATTTTACAGAGACAAGGTCATCTGACGGGTCAAACTGATTTCTCTGAGGCTCATACTGAACCTTCTGTCACTGGAGTTTTATCATGTCAGTGCAGACTGCATCCATGTGAATCGCTTCATATGACAGAGGAAAAAGAGATTTTATAGAAATTGTCCTGCTGTGAAAGAAGCCCTCAATCTTCAGCTGTTATGTACTTTAAATGATCCCAAGATAAACCATAATAAGGATTAACAGCACTTTATTACTGGAACTGATAGTTTGGTCAGTTGTTGCTCTCGAGAAAAAGTAACAGGGAGGCTTGAGAAACAATAGCAAGACCATCCTTTCAAAGCAAAGGAAGAAATTATGACTACCAAATTAACATAGGCAAATACAGAAGCAAATACTACATGACACAATCAGAGGATAAGAGAATGGAGCCGGGAGGAGGGCATGTGTGCACAAGGAAAGGTATTGTCACCTGAAATCAAAGACCCTAAGGGAACAATTGCACAGTAATTTAATACCGGATAATCTCCTAAATGACCATTTTATCTAATTATATTTGACATGATGTGTGAAAGTTTATAGCGGTATACAGCAAAACCCTTGCATGCAATTCATCTAGTTTGATTGTTGCTTTTTACAATTTGGTGAGAATTGGGCGACAATTCTGACCATTGAAAGGCCTCATTAACTTATTAACGTGCTTAACAGTCTACGTGAACTAGTGCCTGTTGTTCCTCCGGTTCATTTTCCATAGGCTATAGGTTGCAATTTGGCAATCAGGTGCTTAAAAAACATGTACAGAAAAAATATGGACGTCAGCATCGATGCTTTCTCTTTCTAAAAAATATTAGTTGCGTTGCTGTCATACTGCTCTAGTGGCTTCAATGAATCGAGTCACTGACTTGGAACCTGTATGCAGGTCAGGAACTCTGTTTTTACTCTGACTTTCTAATCATGCAGTGAAGCGACAATATTTATGCGGTGGCCAGTATTGTTTCTCAATAAATCATTCAATACAAATAAACTGATCCGATTGTATACAAATCCCAAAGCAAAGAACCTCTATTCATTTGATTTAGTGAGCTTATGATTGATTTTGATTTTGTCAAGTCCATCGATGGTGGTAAGATTTTGTTGCTTGGTTATGGTAGATCTAAAAAAACAACTGTGCTTATGTTGAAAAATTGATTGCATTACAGATCAGCTAAAAACAACTGTTTTCAATAGATCATTTCGTTTTATGACTTTATTTTTTGATTGATATTTTCAGTTGCTCAAAAATATTTAATAATGAACTAATTTGATAAGCGCGTACCTAGATCCATCACAAATTTCTACACGTACATGGCCAGCATTAGCAAGCGGTCAGAAATGACAGCCTGCATATTTCTCAGTACAAGTTTTATCCACGCTAGACCTCCAAGAGTACAGTCTACAAAATCCATGTATTTCCATCCGGGTTCTAGTATATTGTGTCACACTCTCTGCTGAAGTTCATGCCTATGTCGGCTTGCAGTCCCAGTGGTATGTCACTCTTGATGAGGATTGGTCCAGCTGAGATGCTACTGGACCCATGAAATGAGTATCTAATTAGGAATAAGGGAGAGTGCTTCCCTTCCTTATCCTAATCATTTTTCTCCATGATAGTCTTTTATGACCTTTGGTAGTCCCACCATCTCTAGTGATCTCATTTGTATGTCTCATTTGTATGTCACTCTTGGTGTGAATCGTTTTGATACTATTGTGTCTGTAATTAGACATATGGACCTTTACTCTAATTATTGTCTGCATTTTTTGCATGCAAGTGTATGGTGTCACCTCATGAGATCGTGCTGTCCTTATGTAATTGTATGTAGTACAGTCTCTTTCTTTTGTAAGCAATGTTTTGTGGCTAACCTTCATATATGTTCCCCTAGAAGACATCGCTTTGGCAAAGGCATTTGAAATAGAACCAAATCTAGTATTCTTCAAATTTCACATGAAGTTTTATTTTAAATGCTCTGCACCTCAAGAGAAAATGACACTCTTCACAGGATATGGACAGATTTTTACATTTTACACAACCTGCTAAATCTTTATAGAAACTGATGTACAAGGCCAAACAGATTATTCAAATCTAAATGTAGTATAGAAGATGTATGTAAAAAATGAACGGTTGTTATAGGACCAAAGGGAGTGGATGAAGGGTATAATCGGGTCATCAGCAAGATCTGCTTTAACCATTTAAACATTTATCCACCTATATGTTTAAAGTGGCCCCTTGCAATAAAATGCAAGGTCTACTTAAAATGTCTAACCCCCCCCCCCCCAAAAAAAAAAAAAATCACTAGGCCCTAGTACAAAATGTACCTTTAAAGAAAAAATTTGACTTATCTTACTCTTGTCTTCCACATCTCTGAGCGCGACATCACCATCCTTCTAGAAGAATACCTGGTAAACAAATAGCAGGCCAAATGTTATGTGAATTTCCAGCTCTATATTCCCCAGAATCTTGCTGGAGGAGTGTGATGTCATCATCTCCTAGGCACTGCTGGTCAAAAACAAGGGTATAGTAAGTTTAAATCCTTACTTTTAAAAGGTACCATTAGCATGTACTAAAGCAGCCCATATATGACTCCATTTTTTTTTTGATTGTTTAACCAGCGGGTTAAACAAAAAAAAAACTGACCCAATTGCCTCTCCAAACATTTGAGGTGGATGGTGGAATCACTCCCGCTGAGCTGTTGTATTCTTAAAGCGGGGAGACTTCCCTGCCATCAGAGTACACTGGTCAACGCATATTGTTGTACAGAAATCAGTAAATCGACTTCTATACAACGACTGTCCCCACACTTGGAACAAAATTTGTCTGGTCCATGCAGAACCGGATGAATTTCAATCCATGTACGGCCTGCTTAACATATCTCAGAACTTTCTAGGATAAAAAAAGGCCACCTTTAAGCACAGGGTGTGCAGACAAAGGACAGACCCCTCTCGTACCTAGGTGGACAGTGACTATATGAATACATATCAAATGTTTGAACATAGAGATCTTGTGGTCCTGCTAAGCAGGAAAACTGACTTCTGTCTTCACCCAGTCAGAGCAACCCCCACACAGTTAGCAAGCACCCCCTAGGCACACAGTTAAGCCTTTGATCGCCCCTGATGTTAACCCCTTCCCTGCCAGTGTCATTAGTACAGTAACTGCATATTTTTAGCACTGATCACTGTAATAATGTCACTGGTCCCCAAAAAAGTGTAAAAAGTGTCAGTTAGGTGATCCAATTTGTCTGCTGCAATGTCGCAGTCTCGCTAAAAATCACTGATCACCGCCATTACTAGTAAAAAATAAATAAAAATTCCATTAAAATATCCCATAATTTGTAGACGTGATAACTTTTGCGCAAACCAATAAATATACGCTTACTGGGATTTTTTTTACCAAAAATATGTAGCAGAATACATATTGGCCTAAATTGATGAAGAAATTTGATTTTTACAATTTTTTATTGGATGTGTTTTATAGCAGAAAGTAAAAAATATTGTTTTTGTTTTGAAAATTGTCGCTCTTTTTTTGTTTATAGTGCAAAAAATAAAAACAGCAGAGGTGAGCAAATACCACCAAACGAAAGCTCTATTTGTGGGAAAAAAAGGACACCATTTTTTTTTTTTTTGGGTACAGCATCGCACGACCGCGCAATTGTCAGTTAAAGTAACGCAGTGCCATATCGCAAAAAATGGTCTATCATGAAGGGGGTAAAACCTTCTGGGGCTGAAGTGGTTAAAAAGAGGGACAACTGAGGATTAAAGAGGGACAGATGAATCTGGTTGTAAAAGAGGGACTGTCCCTCCAAATAAGGGGCTGTTGGGATCGATGTGCTAAGTGCTAATGACCTTTAAATTGATTCCAAAGGGAAAACATTTTTTACCTTAATACATTCCCTGCATTAAGGTAAAAAATGTTAAAGTATTTGTATCGCCCCTTCACACCCCCCTCCCCCCAAATATACACCTGAGTTTTCATTTGATCCAGGGCTCTCTAAGGCTCTCCAGTGGCTCTCTACTTTCTCCCTTCATTCACAGGACAGAGGGGCAGCAGTGGGAGCCATTGGCTCTTGTTGTTGTTGATTAAATCCTGTGAGCAGACAGCGGGGTATGGGGCCAAGATGCACTGTTTGTATCTATAGACACACAAAGCAGTTCTTCGGAGCGCGCTCGCAAATGTACCACCATAGGGAGCAGATTCCTATAGTGGCACAGAGAGAAAAGGAGGAGCCTAGAGCATGGTTGGAGACCAAAGAAGAGGAGGCTTTTTGGCTGCTCTGCGCAATACAGTTGTACACCTGTTTATTATTTTAATAATAAAAAAATAATAATAATATAAATAAAAAGGTTTACAACCACTTTAAAGGGGAGGGTGTCCAGACATTTAAATGATCCTTGTATTTTACTACAAGGATCACTTTAAGGTGATTGTAGCCATATTAGAGCACTTTTAACAAGATAGCTGCGTACCATCTGTGTATCAGTAGTCTTTGGACCTGGAAACGGGGTGGACCCTAGAAAGCTTGTCCTAAAAAATGAGTTATGAGTGCAAACTAAGTGCAAACTTTTCAAAGTTCCAACAACTTTGAAAATTTCTGAATATGAAAGTGAAACAGCATTCGCAAATTTTCTTGAATACAAAGGGTAAATTTGTGGTTAGCTCTCTGGAGTGCACCACATTCCTAATATCCCTAACATCCCTAAAATCTTGAAGAAAAATATGCTATGCATATATGTAACAATAAATCCATATTGAAGCCTTCATTGTGGGTTCAGCACACAGTGGGGTTGATTTAGAAAAACTGGAGAGAGCAAAACCTGGTGCACCTCTGCATAGAAAACCAATCAGCTTCCAGGTTTTTTTGGCAAAGCTTAAATGAATAAGCTGAATTTAGAAGCTAATTGGCTACTATGCACAGCTGCATCAAATTTTGCACTTTCCAGTTTTAGTAAATCAACTTTATTGTCTGATTATAAATTAGTTGGCCTTCGGTATGAAGATAAGAAGAGGGGAGGTGTTCTGTAATCGTAACACAGTTTCAGTCCTAGGGTGACAAATCTACCTGCTACCAAATCTAAGGCCGGCCAAACACAGTTCGAATCTCAGCAGGAACCGGCCAAGATTCAAACCGTAAATGGGCAGGCTGAATGTACCAAGGTGATGGACCGGTCAACTTGGGTACAACCAGCCTGCCATATTTTCTTGCAATTATCACTAGCGGCTGCTATAGCGATAATCACCGGCGGTGATGGCTTCGTCCCCCCAGCAGGAGAAGACAATTACCGATTCCACTGTCAGGAGGAGGGATCGTGAGAATTTCTTTCCTGAAAACTGTGGTTGCAGTAAAGAATTACACCGCGTCTGCTTTAGGACTAGAAGGCTGCAAAATATTATGTTTTTGTTCTTGGGTTTAGGTGTGCTTTAACATATGAATTTATTAAAAAATGTAATCCTCCAAGCAAAAGTTATTAACTTTTTTTTTTTATTCGGTACTCTATTACCAAGTCAACTTGGCCTGATCTTTCTAATGCACATAAAGCAACACCTCCACCTTTGTGGATGAATGTTTACAATGCTATGCTGTCACCGCTGTGTGCCTCCCAACCCCATCCTGTGCAAATGTCACAGTAGGTCAAGTGGTATAACATCACCTGCCTTCATGAATCACTGTTTTCCTAACCTACCTCATCTGTCATATACAGGAAAAGAGCAGAGCTATTACTTCCCCACCCCTATGTTTTCTGCAAATCAAAAAAAATGTGTTTTTGCTCATGTGGTTATATGTGATTATGACTTATAAACATGCTCTTTCTGTAACTGGGACCCAGTTTATTTATTTTGCCATAGCATGAACAACAGGCAATTAGCATTCTCACTCCATTCCCAAGAATAATCAGTGTTTGAACAATGAGGGCAGAGTGCCCTGTGGCTATGTGTCTGTGTGGATGCTTCACTTATTTTACATAACAATACCGGGAGAGGCACAAGCTGGAGCTCAGGGTATAGGATTGTAACAGAAGCAATTGCTGTTTAATCCCAGCAACTGCTTATTTCTCAGAAAAAGTGTTGTGTTTGTTTTTATCACTTATTACAGTGGAAATGAAATAGCTAGATACAGTCGTGTGAAAATTTAAGTACATCCCTATGGAAATTGAAGACTTTTCAGGATATTTGAACAGGCAAACATCAGATCCTTATACAAACAGTACATACAGTTTAAAGTTGATATACTAGAACAAGAACAAAGGAATATGTGTCTTATCAATGATTTATTTACAGCAAAACTATACTCCCCTCCATTCCAGCACAGAAGGGTCCCAGAGCTCCCTTACCGGCCAATGCCATCTTTAGCCTACCTTCCTTCGGGTTCCCATCTTCTGCCATTTTGATTGTCAGTGTCAAGATGACGTCACTGCATGCAAGTTCCACTTAAACTAAAATATCAGTAAATGTGATGGTATACTGGGGAAAACGTAGGTACACTCTTAGCAGCAAAAGCTGATATTATTCCCTTTAGCAGAAATTACTTCTTGTAGGCATTTTGACTAGCCTCTAATCAGGACCCCTTCAGTTAAAAGATGTGAGTTTCCGTGCATGAAATGTCCATTTCAAAATGTTCCTACAAATATTCAAAGAGAATCAAATCAGGACATTGACTAGGGCAGCCCATAACAATCTATTTCTTTTTTTTTTTAAGCCATTTTTTGGTGAATTTGCTAGTACGCTTTGGATCTAAAGCCGTGTACACACGACCTGATTTTTCGACAAATCCGTCAGGCAATCCGACCGTGTGTGGGCTTCATCAGACCTTCAGCGGACTTTTTCTGTTGAAAATCAGACGGACTTTAGATTTGGAACATGTTTCAAATCTTTCCGACGGACTCGAGTCCGGTCAAAAAATCAGTTCGTCTGTATGCTAGTCCGACAGACAAGAAAGGACGCAAGGGCAGCTATTGGCTACTAGCTATGAACTTCCTTATTCTAGTCCTTTCGTACGTCATCACGTTCAAACCAACGGACTTTCGAACGGACTTTAGTCCGTTCGTGTGTGGGCAAGTCCGGTCGTTTAAAAGTCTGTCGTAACTCCGTCGAAAGATTGTCGGACCTTTGATGCTGAAAAGACCGCTCATGTGTACACAGCATAAGACTTATTTTTGGGTCAACTTTAGCTTTTGGACAGATGTTCTCTCATTCTCATCAAGCACACTTTGATATGATGCAGAATGTGGTTTGCTTTTTGGTTTGCTTGCAGTGGCGGCTGGTGTTTTTTTGAGAGCGGCAAACAATGCAACGCCCCCCGTGGGTCGTTCAGGTCAATTGCATCCACAGAACTGGGTGGGCTTTTTTTAAGCCTATTAGAGCCTCAGGCTCTAAACAAGTGCTTTAAAAAAAAACCATTGCAATCCATGCGTCCGGTGCCCCGCATTTAGAATAGGGAGCCAGACGCATCTATAGGTGGCGGCGCTCCTGCACCCTGCATTACAGGCCACCACTGTTTGCTAGTATGCTTTGAATCTAATGCCGCGTACACACGGTCGGAATTTCCAACAGAAAGAATCTGATGTGAGCTTTTCATCGTATATTCCGACCGTGTGTATGCCTCATCAAACTTTTTCCGTCGAAAATTCAGACGGACTTAGATAGAGAACATGTTCTATATTTTTCCGACAGAAAAAATTACTATTGGAAAAACCGCTCATCTGTATGCTGTTCCGACGCACCAAAAACAACCCATGCTCTGAAGCAAGTACGAGACTGAAACGCTGGGTCTGGTAAAACTAGCATTTGTAATGGAGATAGCACATTCCTCACGCTGCAAATTCTTCGATCTTTCAATGCAGCGCATTCTTTTGTACTTTATAATGCTAGAATAATGAAGTTGTTTTGCTGCTTATATTCATACAGAGTCCCGACAAACTTATTTCTTTATTATTTCTCGTGATCTCATGAATAATCTTTTTTTTTTTTAAAGCCAAATCTCCATAATACAGCTGAGTGTGTACAGGTGTGTAGGGGGGCAACTGAGTGTGTACAGGTGTGTGTGTGGGAGGGGGAAGCTGAGTGTGTACAGGTGTGTGTGTGTGTGTGGGAGGGGGCAGCTGAGTGTGTACAGGTGTGTGTGTGGGAGGGGGCAGCTGAGTGTGTACAGGTGTGTGTGAGGGAAGGGGGCAGCTGAGTGTGTACAGGTGTGTGTGGGGGGTGGGGAGCTGAGTGCGTATGTGTGTGTGTGTGGTTGAGGGGGCAGCCGAGTGTGTGCAGGTGTGTGGGGGGGGCAGCTGAGTGTATACAGGTGTGTGTGTGGGGGGGCAGCTGAGTGTTCACAGGTGTGTGGGGGGCAACTGAGTGTGTACAGATGTGTGTGTGGGAGGGGGCAGCTGAGTGTGTACAGGTGTGTGTGTGGGAGGGGGCAGCTGAGTGTGTACAGGTGTGTGTGGGGGGGTGGGGAGCTGAGTGTGTACAGGTGTGTGTGTGTGGTTGAGGGGGCAGCCGAGTGTGTGCAGGTGTGTGTGGGGGGGCAGCTGAGTGTGTACAGGTATGTGTGTGGGGGGGGCAGCTGAGTGTTCACAGGTGTGTGGGAGGGGCAACTGAGTGTGTACAGATGTGTGTGTGTGGGAGGGGGCAGCTGAGTATGTACAGGTGTGTGTGGGAGGGGGCAGCTGAGTGTGTACAGGTGTGTGTGTGGGAGGGGGCAGCTGAGTGTGTACAGGTGTGTGTGGGGGGGGCTGAGTGTGTACAGGTGTAAGTGTGTGGGGGGGTGGGGAGCTGAGTGTGTACAGGTGTGTGTGTGGGGGGGTAGGGAGCTGAGTGTGTACAGGTGTGTGTGGTTGGGGGGGCAGCTGAGTGTGTACAGGTATGTGTGGCTGGGGGGCAGCTGAGTGTGTACAGGTGTGTGTGGGGGGGAGCTGAGTGTGTACAGGTGTGTGTGTGTGGGGTGGGGTGGGGAGCTGAGTGTGTACAGGTGTGTGTGTGGGGGGGTAGGGAGCTGAGTGTGTACAGGTGTGTGTGGTTGGGGGGGCAGCTGAGTGTGTACAGGTGTGTGTGGCTGGGGGACAGCTGAGTGTGTACAGGTGCGTGTGTGTGAGGGGGCTGAGTGTGTACAGGTGTGTGTATGTGTGTGGGGGAGGGCAGCTGAGTGTGTACAGGTGTGTGTGGCTGGGGGGCAGCTGAGTGTGTACAGGTGTGTGTGGGAGGGGGAAGCTGAGTGTGTACAGGTGTGTGTGTGGGAGGGGGCAGCTGAGTGTGTACAGGTGTGTGTGTGGGAGGGGGCAGCTGAGTGTGTACAGGTGTGTGTGTAGGGGGGGTGGGGGGCAGCTGAGTGTGTACAGGTGTGTGTGGGGGGGTGGGGAGCTGAGTGTGTACAGGTGTGTGTGTGGTTGAGGGAGCAGCCGAGTGTGTGCAGGTGTGTGTGGGGGGGGCAGCTGAGTGTGTGCAGGTGTGTGTGGGGGGGGCAGCTGAGTGTGTACAGGTGTGTGTTTGGGAGGGGGCAGCTGAGTGTGTACAGGTGTGTGTGTGTGGAGGGGAGCTAAGTGTGTACAGGTGTGTGTGTGGGGGGGGAGCTGAGTGTGTACAGGTGTGTGTGGGGGGGGTAGGGAGCTGAGTGTGTACAGGTGTGTGTGGTTGGGGGGCAGCTGAGTGTGTACAGGTGTGTGTGGCTGGGGGGCAGCTAAGTGTGTACAGGTGTGTGTGGGGGGGAGCTGAGTGTGTACAGGTGTGTGTGGGGGGGGTTGGGGAGCTGAGTGTGTACAGGTGTGTGTGTGGGGGGGTAGGGAGCTGAGTGTGTACAGGTGTGTGTGGTTGGGGGGAGGCAGCTGTGTGTACAGGTGTGTGTGGCTGGGGGGCAGCTGAGTGTGTACAGGTGTGTGTGTGGGGGGGAGCTGAGTGTGTACAGGTGTGTGTGTGGGGGGGAGCTGAGTGTGTACAGGTGTGTGTGTGGGGGGGTAGGGAGCTGAGTGTTTACAGGTGTGTGTGGTTGGGGGGGCAGCTGAGTGTGTACAGGTGTGTGTGGCTGGGGGGCAGCTGAGTGTGTACAGGTGCGTGTGTGTGGGGGGGCTGAGTGTGTACAGGTGTGTGTATGTGTGTGGGGGAGGGCAGCTGAGTGTGTACAGGTGTGTGTGGCTGGGGGGCAGCTGAGTGTGTACAGGTGTGTGTGGGAGGGGGAAGCTGAGTGTGTACAGGTGTGTGTGTGGGAGGGGGCAGCTGAGTGTGTACAGGTGTGTGTGTGGGGGGGTGGGGGGAGCTGAGTGTGTACAGGTGTGTGTGTGGGAGGGGGCAGCTGAGTGTGTACAGGTGTGTGTGGGGGGTGGGGAGCTGAGTGTGTACAGATGTGTGTGTGGGAGGGGGCAGCTGAGTGTGTACAGGTGTGTGTGGGAGGGGGCAGATGAGTGTGTACAGGTGTGTGTGTGGGAGGGGGCAGCTGAGTGTGTACAGGTGTGTGTGGGGGGGAGCTGAGTGTGTACAGATGTGTGTGTGGGAGGGGGCAGCTGAGTGTGTACAGGTGTGTGTGGGAGGGGACAGCTGAGTGTGTACAGGTGTGTGTGGGAGGGGGCAGCTGAGTGTGTACAGGTGTGGGGGGGGGCTGAGTGTGTACAGGTGTGTGTATGTGTGTGGGGGAGGGCAGCTGAGTGTGTACAGATGTGTGTGTGTGGGGGAGCTGAGTGTGTACAGATGTGTGTGTGTGGGGGAGCTGAGTGTGTACAGATGTGTGTGTGTGGGGGGGCTGAGTGTCTACGGGTGTGTTTGGGAGCTGAGTGCATAGACGTGTGTTGGGGGGGCTGTGTGCATAGAGGGGTTAGGGGGCTGAGTGCGTAGAGGTGTGAGGAAGAGGCTGAGCGAGCACAGGCATGATCAGTGAAGGGCGGTGCCCCGGGTGCCAAATGCACACCCCTGCCTTAGTGCCACCTGTCTCCTTCAAGATAAGCCTTTGCCAGAGCTATATGGTAGCAGCCCCCATTCCAGCTTCTACAGTTAAATGATCAAAGCTTGTACATTCATGGACTGGATCATAACTGTATGCCCTTTAATGTCTGGGCAGCCTAAATAAGCAGACTCAATAGTCACCATGTACATGGGGCCACAATAATGTCAAACTTTAAAAAGTTGAACAAAAACAATAAATACATTTATTGTTTCTTTTATTAGTTTGGTACTGAGATGGCCCAGTATTCATGGCAGCTGTCTCTTAACAGAGTCCTGTGGTTTTATCCCAAATTTTCTGACTTGCCTATGCAGGACAAACCAATAGATTTACTATTTTCAACTCCCCCAGCTGTGTCTACTTACCTTCCCTTCGATTTACCATCACTCTGTTAGCCCCCTGGAAGCAAAGGATAATGAACTGCAACTTGGAGCTTACACAAGACTGAGAGCTTTTTCCCCAATTCCATGTTACAATGCTTGGTGTCAAAGCAGTCAATTGCTGGGTACCAACGCTGACTTGTGAGAGGAAAGAGAATCACATGCACTCATATCCCTGGAAGTACCATGTATTTTTATACACTACTGAGAGCCACACAGAGCAAAAGAGGATTAACCTCCCTGGTGGTATGATTATGTCAAGAATTTTGTACCAAAAGCGGTACAATTTTTTGCATGGAAATTTGGTGTTATGTATTGTAGGCCTGCAATTCTTAGTAATTACTTATTTAAACCTGACCAAACAAGACTCTAGTAGACATCCCAGATATGATAAAGTTTGAAACACAAAATCATGAATTATAATCTAATAAATAATATAATTTTATTCAATAATGTAATACAAAATAATGAAATTTGTCTAACAAAGAAAATTCAATAAACATCCTGAGTGTGATAAATTTTGAAACAAGGTACAGCGCAAAGTCCGACGTCACAATCAGGACAATGGAACCTGCTTTCTTTTCATTGCTAACTCTCTTTGAACAGCAAACCACGCACATCCTGGTAGGTGCTGCCTTTTTTGCGGTTGGCGGTATGTAGTCCATAAAGTGACCACCAGTCAGGCATTCTGGGTTGGCAACGTCAACAGCATGTCGTCCAGGTCTGTTCACAGCTACTGATGGCGTCTGGTGGTTGACAAAAATCTGCTCAGCCACCTTCCAGATGAAATCTGAATGAACAAGAGGCTTGTCAATCTTTGCTCTGTACAGGGTATATGCGTTCCAAAGGCATTGTTCCAGAAGATGCCTAAAAATCTTCTTATAATATTTTTTTTGCTGTTTGCGCATAGCCGGATAAAATGTCATTGCCTGATCGGCTCTGTCGACACCTCCCATTGTATTATTATAGTCTATCATGACTTGCGGCTTCAGCACATCTTTCCCACCTTTTGTGTGGACCATGGCAGTGGAGTTATTCTGCACAGTACTCATGGGACACACGTCCTTCTTGTCTCGCCATCGCATTGCCATCATGTTACCCTTCTGCCAGGCAACCATTTCTCCGATTTTTAGTTTTTTCTTGGCAAACAGATGGCATGTCACGTCGGTTAGGCCTAACAGTACCATACGCATCAGTCTTGTTTTGTAGCAAAACCTCATACAGTTCTGGAGATGTGTAGAAATTGTCCATGGTCACACAATATCCCTGGTTCAGCAATGGCTCCAGCAGTGTAAGGACAGATGATGTGGCCATCCCATAGTCGCTGTACCTGGGGTTGAACTTCATGCCTTTACCGGTGTAAATGACCGAATTCCAGATGTACCCAGTGGATGATTCGCAGAGCATGTAGGATTTGATGCCAAACTTTTGGATGCAATAAACTGTATCCAGCTTAGGCGTCCTTTGTAGGCCATCAAACTTACATCCACGCTGACGTCCCTTTCTGGCACATAGGTCTGCTGGAAATTGGTCACAATAATTTGGCATACCTCCCAGATTTTTTTTAGTTTGGGCGCAGGATGCGTGGCCTCATCAAATTCTTCATTGTTCGTGAAGTGGAAATACTTCATGATGAGGGAAAACCTGTATTCTGACATCACGGTGCCAAAAAGCGGAGTGGCCAGTAACTTATTGGTGGTCCAGTACCATTTCTGGAGCGGTTTCCCCACCACCCCCTGAAGAATGATGAGTCCCAGTAACTGCCAGATGTCCTCTTTGGTCACCGGTTCCCACCTTCTGCTTCTGGAAAACCTGGCATGCAGCGTGGCGGATTGCTGCTCTTGGTAGCGATTTGTCTCTGTGACAATTTTTTCAATTACCTCCTCAGTGAGGAATAATTGCAGGTATACTAGAGTGTTGTCACTCTCAACATCTACCTTCATCCCAGGTGATCCATTGAAGGGGAATCTTGGGGGCGCTACTTGGTCCGTATCGCAGTCTATTGGGCACCAAGTGCGCACATCGCTGAGGTCAGGTGCAGGATCTTCACCGTTGTCACTTGACAGATCAGTGTCAGTGTCAGATGACAAATCTCCCCACGACTCAACATCGCTCAGTTCTGCGAGCAACTGCGTGTCACTGTCGCTGTCACTCAACTGGTCCAAAAGTGCTTTTTTAGTAAAGTGGCGCTTTGATGCCATGTTACAAATATTTTATGGGCACAAATGACAGGAAAATGACAGGCAAGGGGCACTGTACAGTAATCTTGTGGCAGATCTGAGATGATACAGTGTAATCCTCTCAGATTACAATGTATCACCTCTTTTATGTGTGTGTCACTTTTGAATTTCCCGCCCAGTTCCGCTCCCATGCGCCACTGCTGCTCACAGGGAACGGAACTAGGAAGTCAGATGCCGTTCGGATCTCTCAGCGGTGATCTCGCCGGCGATCACAGCGGAGGACATCACTGGATCGCCAGGAGAAGGTAAGGGGACTCCGCTGAAGGCTCTGCAACATTACCCCGAGCGTGACTCGGGGTTACCGCTCCTGGCAGAGAAAATCAACCCCGAGTCACGCTCGGGATTACCGCCAGGGAGGTTAAAATGATTGTATGAACTGCTAGTAGGATGACCATAAAAGTGTCATGAGCAAAGTACAGGTCCAGTTTAAGTTAGTTTACCAAGATTTCAAGACAAATTTTACTAGTGTTTCTTAAAAAAGAAAGACAAGATAATTGCTTGTTATCATTTCTAATGTATGCACAAACAAGTTTTTATTTACTCATTTACAGTAAGTATTTGTGTATTATTCCATAAGTTCTCAATCAATAAAGGAGTAGCCATACATCTGTGATATTTTTAGGATCTTATACTATAATTCTTTATATGCCTTAATACCGGTTGTCCACTTCTTAGTTACAATCTGATTGCTCTCTCTTGATGTTCTCTGTTGAAGTTGTGATGAGGAAACGTGTCAGTGCATGACCTTACAACGAGTGGAAGTGACCTGTGCGTGTCACTACCAGGAAGGAACAGCCAGATACTTTCAACGAAGTGGATGCGGTGGATGGGAGGCGGCATTCTATACTAATTGGTAAATACACAGTTTGATTATTCAACCAAATGTCTGTTACAATTTATGTTGTGTAAGTGTGGTTTTAAGGGGGTGGTCGTCTTGAATAAACTTTTAAAACTGTATCACGTTATGTAGAGCCTTTTTTTACATGACTAAACCACCCTGGGCGATGAGCTGTTTGAGATAACCCAGGTAGGTAAACCATGTAAAACTCAAAGCTATGATAACATAATGATTTTTATAGAAATATGGTGGCAACACAAGGGAGAAGATCTTCCTTTATGTAGTAGATAAATGGACAGCACAATCTAGGCAGAGGAGAATGTTGAGGATGGCCCCAACCAGGCAGACCATTTAAGGCAATGAAATTATGCAAGGTGCACTAAAAGGTAATACAAGAAAGATTTTCATGGTTAGAAAGACAGGTGAGCAAAGGTTGCTCTATGTTGATACCCAAAACTGCTGACACCTGAGAATTACCTGATTAAAATCCACACTACTATATTGAAGAGTTTAATAAAAACAGAGAACATACACTGCATGTAACACAATCTGTGAATTGGGTAGAGTCTGATGAGTCACAGGATTCTCTCCCCCACTCACAGGTACTGCTAGATGTAGTGTACACTATGAAACAAATTTTCCCAATGGAGAAGAAAGGAAGAGGTGTAGGGTCCCCATTTGGAGTTATTTCACTGCTGCTACACAGAAGACTAGGAGCTCTTAAGACAGCCCTCTTGAGTCTCCCATCCACATACTCCACGTGGATGGGGAAATCCTCCCCTCTGAACTATTGCATTCTGGCAGTGAGGAGATTCCTCGACCGTCAGAGTACACTGATGAGTGCTGCAGGCTATAGCCTGCAGCACTGATTGAGTGGGGAAAATCCAACAAGGTAGTAGCACAGAAGTCAATTGGTAGATCAACTTCTGTACAATCTCCCTGCCCATACATGGATCAAAACTTTTCCAGTCTCTGCTGAACCAGCTGAATTTCCTTGTCAAAAGAAGTTTATTGAGTATACAATGTTATAAAGATACATAAAGTAAGTTTACAAGGATCTATAAAGTAAGCTCATTGTTTTACAGGAGGGTTTATATAGGTAAATATCATGAAATTTCAAATATTAAACATTGGGTTCACGTAAACCTAAATTAAAGATATATATCATTTCCTTAGTTACTTTTGTAGGTATTTAAATGATTTATACCTACTATACATATTGTTTACAAGTAGAGTGTATATAGGTCAAATAAATTCTGATAATGAGCTTTAATCGTAAGGTGGAGAAAAGGAAAGAGAAAGAAGAAAAAGGGTTAAAAGGTAGAGGTATGGTCCACAAGGTTGTCCCGCTCGTCAGTTTATTATTCTTTTTAGTTCTCTTTGAAGCCTTAGAATGGGTGTCTCTGTAAGTCATTTAATCTGTTACCATGGCAACAGGACAGAGTCATTGAAGTTTGACAGGAACTGTTGTTTTATCCAAGGATGCCAAAGTTTTTCAAATTTTGGAATTTGATTTTGATCGATGGCTACCATCTTAGCATGGGACATTGTATTATTCATTCTGTGAATTGTTTCTGCTAGTACCAATGTAGGAGATTTCCATGCCTTGGCCACTGTTTGTTTTGCAGCCGTTATTAGTTGGATCATAAGTTTGAATTGAGAGAGTGTTAACCATTCCGGTTTTAGATTAAGTAAAGTTAAATATGGATCTGGTTGTATTATTTTTTTAAATATTTTAGATGCAATCACGAAGACTTCCTTCCAGAAGGTTTGGATTACTGGGCACGTCCACCATATGTGTAAATATGTGCCTATTTCTGGGCATCCTCGAAAACAAAGAGCTGAGGTATTAGGTGAATATTTTGCCACTCTAGCGGGTACAAGGTACCAGCGAGTTAGGACTTTATAATTTGTCTCCAGTGCTAAGATGTTGGGTGAAGATGACTTAGATGTGAGCCATATGTTAGACCAGTCCGTGTCTTTTAAAGTTCGTCCCAGGTCCTCCTCCCACCTCTGAACGTAAGAGGGTCTATTAAGATTTGGTACTCCATATAATTGATTATAAAGTGATGAAATTGTACCTTTAGCAAATGGATCTTTTGTACAGATTGATTCAAAAATGGATAATTGGGATAATGGTGTATCCCCCTTTAGGAATGGTGTATAGAAATTTTTGATTTGGAGATATCTAAATATCTCAGAGTTTGGTAGATCATATTTTTCTCTAAGCGATGGGAATGAAAGGAATGATTTAGATGCTATGAAGTCATTTAGTGTCTGAATGCCTGATGTTGTCCAAGCTTTAAAAGAATTTGGGTAGATCCATGCCGGATAAAAGGCCGGATTTCTGATAAAAGAAAGGAGAGGATTGTGTGGAGATTGTAACTGATATTTGGTTTTTAGTTTATCCCAGAGAGATAAGAAGTGTTTAGTTATGGGATTATGAATTTTAAAGCGGTCTTTAGGATCAAGCCATAATAAATTTTATATTAATAGAGGGTCATTTTCTGAAGCCTCTATAAATACCCATAATGGGATTTCCTGTTTTGCATGGTATTTGGACAGACTGGCCAAATGTGCCGCTCTGTAGTAGTTAGTAAAATTAGGGTATCCCAGGCCTCCTTTATTTTTGGGAAGATGTAGTGTGTGTATAGGTATACGTGGTTTAGAAGAGCCCCATATAAACGAAGTTGCTCTTTTTTGTACTATTCTCAAAAAATAGGAAGGAATTGGAATAGGGAGGACTCTGAATAGATAAAGCAATTTGGGTAGAATAGTCATTTTGATTGCATTAATCTTCCCCATCCAGGATAAAGGAAGTTGCGACCACTGTTTTATTAGATTTGTGATCTGTCTTAATACAGGAGGATAATTGGTTGAGAATAAGTCAGAATGAGAGGCTGTTAAATGAATTCCAAGATATGGGATTGATTTTTCTGCCCATGTGAATGGGAGTGCAGCCCTAGCCGGGATCAATTCCATGTTTGTGAGTGAAATATTAAGCACTAGGCATTTCTTAGGATTAATCATAAGGCCGGATAGGGCTGCAAATCCATCAAGAGCTGGTATTAAGTTAGGACCAGAGACCTGTGGTGATGATAGAAAAAGTAATATATCGTCTGCAAATATACATAATTTGTGTGTAATACCTCCTACTTCAATGCCAGTTATAGTTTGGTTTGTTCTGATATATTGGGCCATGGGTTCGAGTATAAGGGCAAATAATAAGGGAGATAATGGGCAACCCTGTCGGGTACCTCTTTCGATATTAAAGGCTTCAGATTTGTATCCAGCATATTTTATATAGGCTTTGGGTTTATTATATAATGCTTTGATCCATGTTAAAAAGTGGGGTCCAAAACCCCATTTTTGTAAATATATTGCATATATTGCCAGGATACTGTGTCAAATGCCCTCTTAATATCGAGAGATAGAAAACATAAAGGGATTTTCCGTTTTTTAGCAATATGTGCCAATAACACTGCCCTGCGTATATTATCGCCTGCCTGTCTATTTGGCATGAAGCCTACTTGATCTCTATGTATTAATTTTCCTATAATGCTATTGAGGCGTTTTGCTATTATTTTTGCTAATAATTTAATATCGAGGTTTAACAGAGAGATAGGCCGATAATTCACACAGGAAGTATCATCAGAAAGGGGTTTTGGGATCATACAAACAATTGCCATTAGTGTTTCTTGCCGAAAAGAATGTCCATGTAGAAGTTTGTTAAAAGTTTCAGTGAGAATGGGAGAGAGTATTTCTGAGAATGTTTTATAGTATAAAGCCGAGTAGCCGTCTGGGCCTGGTCTTTTGTTAAGTTTTAGGTCTTTTATGGCGTTAGCAACTTCATCTATAGTTATAGGCTCATCCAAACTGCTTTTTTGATTCTGAGATAACTCAGGTAAGGTTATTTTTGAGAAGAAGGATTCAGCCTCTGTAGGATTAAATTCATTGTTTGTCTTGTATAAAGTTGCGAGATGTGAGTGAAATTTATGGACTATTTTAACTGGATTACAAGTGTAAACATTTTTTGATAATTTCAAACGTATTGGTTTGAAAGATTTGTTAGTTGAATTTAATGCCCGAGCCAAATATGTACCTGGTTTGTTTGTATTCATGTAGAAATTGTGTTTGGAGCGTTTGAGGGATTTATCAACTGACTCAGTGAGAAATAGATCGTATTCCAATCTAGATTTTTCCAGATGAGATTTTGTACTCTGAGATGGATTATCTTGGAATGATATGTAGGCTGCATTAAAATTGAGTTCTAGTTTTTTTGCTAGATTTTTGCGTTCCCGTTTAAATAGTGCCATTTGTCTTTGTATTGTACCACGCAAGACAGGCTTATGAGCTTCCCACAGTGTTATTGGGGAGATGTCTGTTGTATTATTAATTGATATGTATTCCTTTAAAGCTTGTTCAATGGCCATCTGATGTAGTGGGTGTTTGAGCATTATGTCCGGTAAGTACCACGTTGGGTCATGCGCTTTTGGTATGGCTGAGCCTATAGTAGTGTATACTGCATTATGGTCAGACCACGGAATCGGAATTATATCTGATGCAATAATTTCTGGTATCATTCCTATTGTTAGAAAAATATGATCTATTCTGGTGAAGGTTTGATGAGGGTGCGAGAAATAAGTGAATTTCTTTTTCATTGGGTTACTTTCTCTCCATGAATCTACCAGATTGTATTTGGAAAGAAGTTGAGAAAAAGGTAATCTAGAGGTTATTTTGGATGGTGTAAAAGGTGATTTATCTAGAAATGGGAGGAGGACCTGGTTCGAATCCCCACACATTATCACTGTTCCTATTTTGTGTGTATTAATCACTTGTAATATATGTGAGAGGAATGGTGTAGGTTGTTTGTTAGGAGCGTAGTAGGAAATCACCGTGATTGCTGTATCCATTATATAACCCATGAGTATCAGGTATCTACCTTCTGGGTCTTTAATTTCTGATGATAAGGTGAATGGTGTGGATCGGTGAAATGCAATTAGAGTTCCCCTTTGCTTGGTACAGGCAGAAGCCGTGTAAATTTGTTGATAAAAAGGAGAAATATATTTTGGAGTAGAATCTTTGGTGAAGTGTGTTTCTTGGAGGCATACTATGTGAGCCTTCTTGTTATGGAAAGTACGGAAGGCTTTGGTCCTTTTTTGAGGGACATTTATTCCCTGAACATTCAGGGAAAGTATATTCAGTGGTGCCATGGCAACAGATCAAATAGTTTTGACTTACTTTTTGTTATGCAGAGCTGACTGCGCAGATCAACCTGTGTGGACTGAAGAGATGAATAGATAGAAAAGAAACCAGTGAATTCTGGAGTAAAGAGTAAACAAAAAACATATGAGATTAGATGATACATTGTATAAATTATTTTTTGCAAGTAATCACAATTTACCCGTGAAAGAGAATAAATATCTCTCTCAGGGGAATAAGTGCCTTCGTCACACTCCCACATAATATGGTTGGGAGAATGAGGAGGGCTAATGGGGGTACACGGATCTTCCGCTTACAGGAGAGAAGTGCTATGTCAAAAGACATCAAATTGATGTTTCATTAGTTGGAGTGCAGAATATAGTTTTTGTTGAAATTATTTATTCCAGGGTGGTTGTATATGGTTAGTCTTGCCCTAGGCTAAATAATTCAGTTAGAAAGGTACTGTTAATAACTTTGGTATTGATGAAGATAGTTTGAATTATTTTGGGGTTTTAACCCTTTTAGAGTAAACAATTACATATTTTATTCATATGCAACTGTTTAGATATGTTAACTCATAAAATTGAGGTTGTATTGCTTCAGATTAGAATAAACAAAAACATAATTCTAGGAACTAGAGTTAGGTAATAATATATTTGTTTTAAGAAAAAAAAAAAAAAAAAAAAAAAAAGCTTCCATTGCTTCTGGATTATTGAACATATTTGTCCTAAAAAGTAATAAATCTATTGTTATTACCTGATAATATATAACTGAACAAGAATTTCCTTATTTCACTTATATATTCTAAGGCTATATGAATCAGAAGTAATAAGAAATATAACTGGAATGTAACATGATCCCACACAGTGTGTGACTATCAGAATGCAGTTACATTCAGTTATAAATATAGGTTTTTTATAGAGAACCATCTCTTAGTATAATAAATGAAGAGATATCAGGAATTAGGATGTCAGTCCATTGAATCTTCTTGGTCCATGGATGATGTGGCATAATGGCCTCTTTTGTGAGAATGATGATTCCCATTTTGTTCTGGAATTTTCTGGGTGCTGCCTGAAGGTGAAGATGATGCCATTCTTCTGCGTGTGGGAGTGTTGCTGCTTGTGGGTTCTGTCAGATTTAATTTTAAAAGGGTTTGTTGTAGTTCATCTGCTGATCTGCTTCTGTAAATTGTACCTTGGTAGTTAAATCTGACTGAAAAGGGGAAGCCCCATTGATACATAATGTTGTGGCGTTGCAGTTCCATTAGTTGGGGTTTCATGGATCGTCTTTTAGTAATAGTAAGTTGGGATAGGTCAGCAAAAATTTGATAATTGTGTCCTTGAAAATTAAGTTCCTTTTTTTCTCTTGCAGCAATTAGTATTTGTTCTTTCGTTCTGTAATAATGAAATTTTGTGATTATATCACGTGGGGGTCCATCTTTCTTTTTGGCTGTGAGGGCTCTGTGTACTCTGTCCAGTTCTAAACGTTCAATAGGGATATCTGGCTTTAGTTCTTGTAATAGAGCAGTAATAGTAGATTGCAGGTCTGTCACAGTTTCAGGTATTCCCCTTATGCGCAAGTTTGAACGTCTGGCTCTATTTTCGTAATCTTCAAGCTTAGTTTGAAGTATTAAATTCTCTTTTTTTAATTGTTCCAATTCTGTTATATTTTCTTGGGTTGTAATTTCAATTTCATCCATTTTTATTTCTAAGGCTGCGGTGCGGTTTCCCAGCGCTCTTATTTCTTTGGTTAGGCTGTTTGTTATTTGGTCTGAGGTTTGTTTTAAAGCCTTATGAAGCATCTTTTCAAATTGTAATAATATTACTGGGGATACTGAGGAGTCTTGTGGAGAAGTTTGTGAGAGGATTTGTTCTGTATCTGACTCAAATGGAGAGTCTTGCTGTGACATTTTCTGTCTGTGAGAGCGCCCTGATGTGGTATCTTGTGAGGTGACTGGAGCTGCTTCAGCTGCAGTGAGTGCCTGTGAGCTCTTTGTGAGGTGATTTTTATTTCTGCCACGGTTTCCTCCCAGTACCATATTTCCTGCCCAAACTTTCACAGTTTGTTCCCTGGGGCAAAAAGGTT
The DNA here is from genome assembly GCF_042186555.1 of Aquarana catesbeiana. Taxonomy (NCBI): domain Eukaryota; kingdom Metazoa; phylum Chordata; class Amphibia; order Anura; family Ranidae; genus Aquarana; species Aquarana catesbeiana. The sequence continues at coordinate 761,434,107 of NC_133324.1, forward strand.
CAAATGGATACCTTTTGAGCCTGCAGGCTCCGCTTTGTCCTTCTCTTCTCTACTCAGCGGTGTGGAGCTCTAACAATGCATGTCTGCTCCGCTAGGCTCTGCCTCCTGCCCCCGAACCAGCTGAATTTCAATCCACGTATGGCTGGCTTAACTCTCACAGTGTGGGAAGTTTAGTGCCAGGGAGAGGCACCCAGCACAGAATTTCCAAAGCATCCAGTTGTCTGAAGCATCCACAGAGTCCAGCTGCACTAAAGGTATAGAGAAGATTTTTATTTTTTTGCAAAACTTAGGGTAACTCTACTTTGGTGGGGGTGGGGGGGGGGGGGGGGCAAATAATAAATTGCGGCAAGGCATATTGTAATTGAATGTTATTAAAAATTATCTTTCCTTTTAAATCTTCAGCACTGTCATTTTCAGTAAAATGCAATGTAATATGGCTACCTGGAGGTGTTCTGTACATAGCATGTGTAGAGAACACCACCCAGAAATGTCATTTCCTGCTTGTGTTAGTGTACATTAATCACCCAGAGTGGGATGTTTTTTTTCTTAACAAAAGTGGGGTTACTTTTTCAGCTTTAAAGATAGTCTCCTGAGCTCACCAGAAATGCTGATGATGTCGCAGGAGTTCCTATTTAAACACAAAGCAAAAGTATCTTGTTTTATGGAGCTACATAATGTCCTACAGAGCATTTGCATCAAAATCAAGAGCCAGTGGGGTTGATTTACTAAAAGGCATTTTATTTTGCAAGAGAATTTTCCCCAGAGCTTAGTGAAGGTGGTGAAATTATCCTTTACAAAGAAAACCCATCACATCCAAGGAAAATGTTTAAAAAAATGCATTTTTGCTTGCACATGATTGAATTATGGAAGTCAGCAGAGCTTCCCTTTGTAAGCTCTGGGGAAAATTTCCATGCAAAGTGAAACTTCCTTTACAAAATGCACAGTCTATTTGCCTTTAGCAAATCAACCCTCAGGAGTTAATCATTAAAGCTCCTGGGTTCAGTGTTGGACAGATGGTGGACCAGGAATAGCATCAAATTCACTGAGAACAGATTCCATTTTAACCACTTGCCGACCAGCCACTGTAGCTGTATGTCAGCCCTTTATACAGCTATAGTAGGCGCGAGCCGCTGGAGGCATCCACGCTCGCCTGATGCACAGCAGGGAAGCTCTCTCTCCTCCTCCAGCCAGTACACTGCCCCCACTGTTAGAATCACCTACCAGGGAACACATTTAACCCATTGATCGCCCCTAGTGTTAACCTCTTCCCTCCCAGTGACATTTATACAGTAATCAGTGCATGTTTATAGCACTGATCCCTGTATAAATGTCAGTGGTCTCAAAAAAGTTTCAAAAGTGTCTGATCTGTCCGCTGCAATGTTGCAGTCCTGCTAAAAATTGCTGATCACCGCCATTACTAGTAAGAAAATTAAAGATAAATAAAAATGCTATTAATCTATTCCCTATTTTGTAGATGCTATAACTTTTGAGCGAACCAATCAATATACACTTATTGCAATTTTTTTTAATAAAAATGAGTAGAATACATATTGGCCTAGACCAATGAAGAAATTTCTTTTTTGAAATTTTTTGGGGGGGTATTTATTATAGCAAAAAGTAAAAAATATTGTTTTGTTTTCTTTTCAAAATTGTTGTTCTTTTTTTGTTTATAGTGCAAAAAATAAAAACCGCAGAGGTGATCAAATACTACCAAAAGAGAGCTCTATTTGTGGGAAAAAAACATTTGTTTGGATACAGCATTGCACGACCGCGCAATCATCAGTTAAACGAAGTGCCGTATCGTAAAAACTGGCCTGGTCATTAAGAGGGAAAATCTTCCGGTCCTTAAGTCGTTAATACAGCGTTGGGACAAAATAAATGTAATTCCAGCACTATTTTAAAACAGCACCCCAAAACTCAAGCTGTTAACACTCATTAGTGCAGAGTTTGGAATCTGTGGAGAAGATAGAGAGAAAAAATAAACAGACACATTTTTGGGAAGTAATCCAATAAGCAATCAAAAAAAACATTAAATAGTATTGTGAATTCCCATAAAATGACTATAAGATATTAACATTTATTGCTCATTTGTCTGTTTCAGTAAAAAGTCACTTACAAACCTTTATTTCATTTGTCAGAATAAATAGAAAGAAAGGATAAATTGCCTCCCAGTCTGAATAAATGGCTCATTTCCTGAGCAAAATTTATTTGACTAAGACCTCAGTGTTACTTTTGGTGTGTTTTTGTTGGACAAGATTTAAGTTTACTCAAGAAGTTCGGAAGATATTTTAACTTGACAGCATCAATATGTTTAGTATACTACAAGTTCATTTGCCATATATAATTGGACAGAGAACCATACAAAGGGCAAGTGAGCCATTACTCAGACACTGTAGGTCAGCTGTATGGACAATTATTCTATTGAAATTGTAGAAGTGGGAGAGTCAAGTTTGTTGGTTCTTGAGGGATATTATCATTAAAGAGCCTGGACTCCTTGATATAGCCATTTGATATATTCCACCCTGAACACTTTTTCTGGGCTAAACTAGTAAATACAGTGGTTTATCTAAGATAAATAATACTACCCGGAATTCTCCAAGTATAAATCTATGCTAGACATGCAACACAGTTATCTTGAATAATAAAAAACAATTTTGCCTTTTGGGAGTTTGATAGGTTTATGTCACATCATTTATTTAATTGTTTCCATTCTGCAAACTATTTATTTAAGCACGTTAAATAAAATAAATAATGTAATGTGTGTCATTACTGTTTGACTAAGTGTAAAAAATGCATTAAGTGGATCATTATACTGCAAGCATATGCCATCTTGGAAACCTGTTCCTGCCTGTACTCATTCAGATCCACCATATAATTTGACATACAGATCAGCATAGTCCCTGCAGCACAAGGAACAGTCTGCAGGGACTATTTGATGAATTTAGGGCAGAGAAGGAGTAATGCTTGTTTGTGACCCCACCCCCGCTGTCACCGCTGTGAGCGAGAGTTTTAGCAGCGTGGAGGACAGAGCGAGGAGTAGAAGCAGCAGTGACAGCCCGCCCAAAGCTCCATCACAGCCATCTGAACTGTGCAGGATTTCTTCCTCCTCCGCTACAGTGAGTCACCCCCTCCCGGGGCTGCTATGTGTTGTACAGCTCTCTGGATGTCTTCACTCACTACACACCATTCACCTTCTCCAGAGGGAAAAAGGGGCAGCTGTCTGTATTCTTCCTGACCAGTGGTCTTTTTCTTCTAGAGGGGGGAAGAGCAAGGTCCCCTCTTATCACCCCTACTGCAGCCCTCCCAGCTGGTGGTCTTTTTTTTAACTGGAGGGGGATGAAGGGGAATCTCTATGTCCCTGGATGGGGTTCCTCCTTATCACCCCCCAGTCCTCCCAGCTGCGGATATTCTTTTATTGGAGGGAGGGTTCTATATTCCTGGATGGGGATCCCCTCTTATCACCTCCCTCTGCAGTCCTACTAGCTGGAGGCCTTCTTTAACTAGAGGGGGGAGAGAGGGGATTTCCTGTATACCTAGATGGGGGTCTCCTGTAATCACCCCTCTGCAGTGCTCCCACCTGGGGGTCTTCTTTAACTGGAGGAGGGAAGGGAAGGGAGTTCCTGGATGGGGGTCCCTTCTTATCGCCCCCTGCAGTCCTCCTAGCTGGGGGTCTTCTTTATCTGGAGGGGGAGGGGGGAGAATTCCGGTATTCCCATTTGATAGCCCTCCTAGCTGCGAGTCTTCCTTATCTAGAGGGGGGAGGAATGGGAGTTCCTGTATTCCTAAGTGCGGGTTCCATTCTGATCACCCCCCTGCAATCATATTATCCAGGGGTCTCCTATAACTGGGGGCAGGGGGTTCCTGTATACCTGGATGGGGAACCCATGTATAATGTCATCACCACCCTATGGCCCTCCTGGTGAGGGGTCTCCTTTAACTAGAAGGGATTTATGTATTCCTTGATGGGCCTTTCCCTGAATTTGTGTGTATTCTTGGATGGGTGGAAGGGAGTCCCTTCTAATCACCTCCATGCACTCCTCCTGTTAAGGGGCCTCCTTCTCCTGGAGAGGGGTTAGTACACCTGGAAGTGTGTGGGTGGGTGGGGGGGGTCCTGACTTCAGTTGGGATTCTTATATTACTCCTTGCACTTCTGGATGGGGGTCCCTGATTACTCCTTCATTATGGGTGCCTCTAAAATACTGAGCTCTCTGATTAGTGCTCCTGGGCTGTTGTACAGAGTACTCCCTGTCCCTTTCACACCAACCTCTGTTAGCATTAGCTGACCTGAGGGGATGTATTGGGGACAGACTGAACTGGGAATGATTATACCGAGGGACAGACTGACCTGGGAAAGATTATACTGAGAGACAAACTGACCTGGGGGATTATACTAGGGGACAGACTGTCCTGGGGGGAATGTACGGGGGTACAGACTGTCCTGGGGGGATAATACTGGGAAATAGACTGACTTGAGAGGATGTACTGGGCAACAGACTGACCTGGGAGGGGGGGGGGGTTAGAATGGGAGACAGACTACCCTAGGGGGATTGTACTGGGGGACAGACTGACCTTTTGGCCACCTCCACTGTTCATCACGGCACCACATTACTGCTCTTCCTGGGCACCCAAAAGTGTCCTAAGTCTTTTATAATCCTATAGTGTATCCTGCAAAAAAAGAAAATTGCAGTCCACCGCTAAAGTGTTCGGGTTTGGCTTGATGAAAAGGTGGCAACCCTACCCTAGGACAGAAAGTGTTTTACTAGCAGGATCACCAGAAGAAATAAAATGAAAAAAAACGAAAAATGAATGAAACCACCGCATCTACAGACTGATTAGCTGCAATATATAAAATGTTTTTGTTTCTTAGTTCAGTTCCACTTTAACACACATAGTCCTACAAAGATGCTGCAGTGAATAGCTGTGGGTTAGCCTCACGGGAATGCATAGGATTTTCTACTTGAAATGCATGTTCATGCAGTAAAATGCATATATTATACTGCAGGAAAACAGACATGAGATAACAGCCATAATGCCTAAAGCTGCATTTCTATATAAAAAAAAAAAAACTATTGTGAAAGAGAGTGCTAGGTAAAACAAAACACATGCCTCCAGGTGATGTTCAATGCTGCATTTGAAATGTGGGCTGTAGGTGTAAGTGTTTGGAGGAAGGAGGAAAGTTGGGAATTCCTTACTGATATCTCAATGCAGTGTCTGAGCCCCTTTGTGTAAGGTAGAGGGCAGCATCTATACAAAACCAGGTTTATTTAATAAGGGGCAGAACATAATTCAGAGTGTGGTGACCTGTGGCAACCAGTCAGAAATATTTCCCTAATAGGACATTGAACTAAAATTTGATAATTTTGGTGCACTTTGCTAACTAGGGCTTCACTAGAGCATTAGGACAGATCCAAATATTTTAATTAACCGCTTCAGCTCCGGAAGATTTTACCCCCTTCCTGACCAGAGCACTTTTTGTGATTCGGCACTGCGTCGCTTTAACTGACAATTGCCCGGTCGTGCGACGTGGCTCTCAAACAAAGTTGACGTCCCTTTTTTCCCACAAATAGAGCTTTCTTTTGGTGGTATTTGATCACCTCTGCGATTTTTATTTTTTGCGCTATAAACAAAATAAGAGCGACAATTTTTAAAAAAATGCATTATTTTTTACATTTTGCTATAATAAATATCCCCCAAAAATATATAAAAAAAAAACATTTTTTTTCCTCAGTTTAGGCCGATTGTATTCTTCTACATATTTTTGGTAAAAAAAAAGGCAATAAGCGTTTATTGAGTGGTTTGCGCAAAAGTTATAGCGTTTACAAAATAGGGGATAGTTTTATGGCATTTTTATTAATAATTTTTTTTTTACTAGTAATGGCGGTGATCAGCGATTTTTATTGTGACTGCGACGTTATGGGGGACATGTCGGACATTTTTGACACATTTTTGGGACCATTGTCATTTATACAGCGATCAGTGCGATAAAAATGCACTGATTACTGTGTAAATGACACTGGCAGTGAAGGAGTTAACCACTAGGGGGTGGGGAGGGGTTAAGTATGTCCTAGGAGAGTGATTCTAACTGTAGGGGGAATGGGCTGTGTGTGTCACTACGCTGATCACTGCTCCCGATGACAGGGAGCTGTGATCAGTGACACTTGTCACTAAGCAGAACGGGGAGAGGCTGTTTACATCAGCCTCTCCCCGTTCGTCCTCTCCGTGAGGCGATTGCGGGTATCCCCGCGGCGATCGAGTCCGCGGGACCCTTGAGCCGACTCACGGAGCTCCCGGCCGGCGTGCGCATGCGCCGCCGGCGGCACGCACGCAATGACACGGTGGGGAATTCAAATGGACGTACCTGTAAGTCCATTTGCCCAGCCGTGCCATTCTACTGACGTACATCGGCGTGCGCCGGTCGGGAAGTGGTTAAAGGGTTTGTTCACCTTTACTAAAAGGCGAATAATACCAAGAGTATTATTCAACTTTAGTTAAAGCTACACAGTTTGTTTTTATCTACAGATGTCCCTTGTCTGTATAGGCAGTTTTTTGGGGAATTATGCCTTTAAATCAGGGGTCCCAAACTGGTGGCCCTCCAGCTGTTGCGAAACTACAAGTCCTATCATGCCTCTGCCTGTGGGAGTCATGCTTGTAACCGTCAGCCTTGCAATGCCTCATGGGACTTGTAGTTTCGAAACAGCTGGAGGGCCACCAGTTTGCGAATACTTATAAAGAGTTGGATACTTATAAAGAGGAATGCCATGTACCCATAAATCCATCATGTACAGATGATCCAAAATGATTTACATTATCAAGATTTCTAATACCAGGCATGACTCTCTTAATGGTAAGGGGTCACAAGGACGTGTGAGCCTCTAGCAGTGTGCTTGGGAAGTTGCAGAAAGTCAGATAGAGCCAATCATATGTTGACTGAAGAACGTAAGCATCATCTAGCTCTTTGGCTTTATTGTCTCTGGCCTGCCCCTGTCATTTGTTACATTTATGGCAGAGGAAACTCTGAGTTTGCGCTCCTCCAGCACTGACAGCTCCATACTCTTTCTGTTCCATTAGTAGCTGCTGCCATCTTCCCTGCCACTTCTTCCAGACCGTCTTCTCTCTATGGCTGCTGGGAGGTCAGCGGCTATGTAATTTCTGCATTACACTTTGCAAGCAACCTTCTCCATTCCTAGCATCCGTTGTCTTGGTGTACACACATCAACTGAAAAAGACCAGCAAGCAAAGTCATTTTTTTGGCAGAAAAGACATAAAACATCTCTTTTACCAAGATATCTCTACCCTTTACCTGCCAGCAATTTTTTTTTTGGTTTTGATTTTGGCTTTTTTCTGACACTTTATCTCCACCTATATCTATACCCTTTACTTACCATCAATTTTTTATTTTATTTTTTTCTGACACTTTAGTTCCACCTTATTTGATGCCCTTCCCAGTAACACATGTTCTTCCTCTCCTCCTTCTACCATTTAGCTCAGTTCCTGGGAGCAAAGAAAAACTATTATTTCCCAGTATAGTTGAGTATGTGACTACCTCCCCCATGTGACAGCGGTGGTGTTTAGCGATATGCTGCTCAGGAACTCAACACTGTCAGATGGAATGGGGAGAGAATTCTCCTCTTTGTGTAAGCTCCAAATCACAGGTTGTAGCCATCAGTGTGATTCCTCTGTTCTCTCCAAGAGGTGGAAGCATGTAGCCAAGGAGCAAAAGGAAAGCGAGTATGTTCAACTATGAAAGACATGGGCAACACATATTAAAAGCCTGTTGTTAAAATACTGATGTCTATACGCCCTAATCAGAATTGAAAGCTTGCTTCAAGTGAAATGAAATTTTTTTTTCGAAAATAAAAAAGCTGGTATAATTACCTGCACTGTGCATATTACACAGAGTGGTCCCATACCTTCTATTTGGCAATCCCCCACTGGCACTGTTCACTCCTCCTTTTCCTGGATGCCTCCTTAGAAAGCCATGTGCTATGGGGGCACCCATGTGCATGCACTCCCGAGCCAGAGCCAGAGCCAGAAAGCCCCCCCCCCTCGCTTCCTACTCACAGGATTTTTAGTAACGGCAGTATGAGCCTATGGCTCCTCTTCCCTCAGTTTCTGCTGTGAAAGCAGGAAGTGAGGAAAGTGGTGATGGAACCAAGACAGTGCTGGATCAGTGACAGGACTCAGGTAAGTGTTTAGGGATGGGGAGTTCTAGAACAGGTAGTGGGGCATTTTACATGTTAATGCAGAGAATGCATTAAAGTGGTTCTAAAGGCATAAGTATTTTTACCCTAATGCCTTCATTGCATTAAGGTAACAAACCCTTCCAATATCTGCTCCCTCTAGACACCCCCTAAATACGTACCTGGTTCCTCTTGTGATCCAATGCTTTGCCTGTCTGCAGCAGTGCTGCTCTTTCTCCCACTTCTCACAGGACACAGAAGCAGCAGCGGGAGCCTTTAGCTCCTGCTGCTGTCAATCAAATCCCGGGAGGAAGTAGCAGAGGTATGAGGCCAAGCCACACTTTGTGTGTCTATGGATGCTCACAGCACTGCTCAGGAGCGTGCCCACATGAGTGCCCCCACAGCACCCAACTTGCTATGGGGGCACTAGCAGAAGACGAGGAGCGAAGAGTGCAAGCAGGGCCTCCAGAAGAGGAGGTAAGAGACCACTTTGTACAAGAGCAGGTAAATATGGTACAAGTAAAAATAAATGCGTGCCTTTACAACAATTTGTAACCTTCTGAGTTTAGAACCACTACATCCACTGCATCTGGCATCTTGTTTAACGGCTTCCTGACCAGCCGCCACAGTTATACTGCGGCAGGTTGGCTTCTCTGCGCGAGCTGTCGTAGCGATACGTCGGCTCGCGGGGGTCGGCACAGCGGGGGGTGGTGATGCTCGTGGCCGACGGTTGCAATGACCACCGGCCACGAGCGATCGTGAGCAGGAGACACAGAACAGGGACGAGTGTGTGTAAGCACACACTTCCCTGTTCTGTTCTGACAGGAGTGGCAGAACATGTGTTCCTATTAGCTAGGAACCACGATCCGTCACTTCCTCTAGTCAATCCACTCTCCCTTCAGCTAGAATCACCTACCAGGGAAAACAGTTGACCCCTAGATCGCCCCCTAGTGTTAACCCCTTGCCAGTGACATTTTTACAGTAATCAATGCATTTTTATAGCATTGATCGCTATATTAATGCCAATAGTCCCAAAAATGTGTCAAAATTGTGCGATGTGTCCGCCATAATGTCGCAGTCACGATAATTATCGTAGATCACCGCCATTACTAGTAAAAAAGAAAAATAATAATAAAAATGCCATAAATCTATCCCCTATTTTGTAGATGCTATAACTTTTGCCCAAACCAATCAAGAAACAAGTAGAAGAATACATATCGGTCTAAACTGAGAAAAAATGTGCTTTTTAAAAAAAAAAAAATGGGGATATTTATTATAGCAAAAATTACAAAATATTGTGTTTTTTTCAAAATTTCGCTCTTTTTTTGTTTATAGCGCAAAAAATAAAAACCGCAGAGGCAATCAAATACCACCAAAAGAAAGCTCTATTTGTGGGGAAAAAAGGACGTCAATTTTGTTTGGGTGCAACGTTGCACGGCCGCACAATTGTCACTTAAAGCGACGCAGTGCAGAATCGCAAAAAGTGCTCTGGTCAGGAAGGGGGTAAATTCTTCCGGGGCTGAAGTGGTTAAGATTTCATAAATTAATACAGAATTTTTTCAAATTTTTCAGTTAAAATCTAAATAAATGGATACAAGATTTTTCAAGGAGCCCAAACAACAACCCAGCATTTATATTCCTCAATACTTTTCTCTCCTAACAAATAACTTCATGATTTAAATAATTACCATGCAGTTTGTGACAGGACTTCAATGTAATATTTTGAATCATGACATCAACTCTATGAGTGCTTTGACTCTAAAAAATTACAAGCTAATGAAAAATCCATTCTGGGACAACAATGATCATGCAGTGCACTGCACTTGCCATTCAAGCACCTTAGAAGTAAAGCCGTAAAGACACATAGCTAAGTGGAAGTTTAGACATCTCTCGGTCACCCATACTGCCAAATTATAATCTCCTTCCTGCAGAACTGAATTTGTTGTTAAAGATGGGTGCAAATTTTCAGTTTAAAAAGCTGACACTGTCATTGGGTCAGTGAATCTGCCACTCATTCCAGGATAGGCTGGACCCAACACCCATTCAGGCTCACAATGCTCAGGGATTAGATTTAACAGCCCATAGATAGCCTTTCAATGAATGCTACTTTGCAGCTAGTTCAGTAAAAGATAAACCAACGGAGCAGCAAGTCCCTCCACAAAGTATATCAAGGCTTTAAATATGTGCTTCAAGGATTCATTGAAAATAGGGACAATAGAGGGACTTCCTGTCATTTCCACTGCTTTGCTGTATATGAGTTCAATATGGGAAATGCAAGTTAAACAGTTGTAAATGTCCTAGGATCATGCCTTAGTTTGCATAGGTCTTCCCAGATAAGTATTTAAAGGGAAGACCCCTTTTTGGGGTTTCTTATTCCATATCCACTGGCAACCAGCTACTGTTTACTTTGTTTGTGGAATCAGTATTTATTCAGGGAAACTAGGCAAGGACAGAGAAAGCAGGAAGGACCCACACTCTGGATGAGAGAGAAAGGCACAAAGTGGGAGGCTCTATACCTTGTCTCCTCATCATTGATCATTAACCTTCCAGGGATATGCAGCAAACACTTTAATCTAAGTAGAGTTAGTTGAAAGAAGCTTTGAAGGAGTTGATACATCAGGTTCAAATCTCACTGGGATATCCTTTTCAGAAGGAAAATGGATTTTCAGAAATTATTTTACATTTTTTTGATCATCCTGATGACTTTATTTCTTGTAAATGGACAGAGACCAGGTAAGATTTTTTTTTAATCAGTTTGTAAAGAAAACTTCAACCAATACTGATACTACCATATATATATATATATATATATATATATTATATATATATATATATATATATATATATATATATATATATATATATATATATATATATATATATATATATATATATATATAATCATTTCATTTTAATATGTATATGATAGTATTTAATGTTTTGCTTTTAGGTTTTAAATGTATTTGTGTTATTTAACTTATTTTTTTACAATTTAAAAGGTATTATTTTTTTTTGTATTATGCTTACTTAATGTGGTTATTCTATACAATTATTGATTGCAAATTGGCAGAAATTTGAAACAGGATTAGCATGGCAATCTTTAACCTTACAATTTTGCTTAAAATTTCTTGCAACTGACTGTTTTGTTTGCATCACATTACTTTTAATGAAAGCTGCTACACTTGTGATTTGAAGTCACGCAGATGAGCGCTCAACCACTTATGAACACATCAGCATTAGATAATAATCTCCTCTCCTGCATAGACTTGAGTGGGAGTAGGAAAATAATCAATTAACAATGTATCGTATATAAGTTAAGTTAAGAGTCAATTTTAATTTTACCCTTTGTGTCTCTATGAGATTATTTACAGGGGGAGATTTACTAAAACTGGTGCACACAACATCTGGTGCAGCTGTGCATACTAACCAATGTGCTTCTAGATTGTATTGTGAAAGCTTTACTGAACAAACTGAAGTTAGAAGCTGATTGGTTATTATGCAATTTAATAATCACCTGTTCAAGCCACACAGATAGAAAATGGTGGTTTGTTGAAATGTGTGACTCTTAGTAGATTGTTTGTCTGCAAAAATCTAAAAATGCCTGCAATAGATCAACATTGTCAGCAAGCATTGCTCGGCTGAGATAGAATTTTTTTCAGTCAGAGGGATCAAACTTTTGTATGAACTTTTGTGTGACCAAGGAAAAATCTGGCTAAACACTATCTAAAGTCTATAGACTGCTTTACATGAGCTATTAGATAATAATGGCAGTTTGTAGCATTGTTAAAAATATGGGTATTGCAAGGATTGTTATCACTGTTATAACTCAATACAGGTTAATTGTTTGCTTTAGTGCATTGTGTACATATAATATATGATAAAAAAACTGCATTAATACCAGAATGATGTCTTTTAATTATTTTTGAAAAATGGAGCAAGTTGTCAGTGTCCGGCACTACTTATGACACCTTAGCTCATCACGACTCAAGTCTGAGTAATTTCTTATTAATCTTTTGGTGTCATCTTGGTGTTTTAAATAGTTTTTGTGCGTCTGGAAACAGTTTGGTGAATAATTGGTGGGTTAAGCTCAAGTGGAAGTAGTCAAAATAAATGTGCTATGATAAGCCAGCTTGTGCTTACTTTGCCAGACTAAATGAAAAAATGCAGTTTTCAGAACTAAAATGTAACCTCATTGACTGTGTTAATGAAACTCTCTAAAAGGCTCTGGAACTGCTATACTAAATTATTAATAAATATAAGTATACAGTTTTCAGATTTTCACTTAAAAAAATGTATATCAAGTTACTAATTTGGATACCTGCCAGATATTTAACTGGTAGCAAAGGGAAATTTAACAATCACCTGTTTCTTCAAGAAGGTAAGGTTACTTTTAGTACAGATAGATACAATTCATGGTCAGTAAAAGTATTATTTACTTGACGTAAATATAATTTAATGCTTTTAATGAATAATTAAAATTTGTAATTTAATTTTAATTCAGTGTAATGCTCTTAATGAGTAATAGTCGCCAGTTCTGCAACCAGGGCTAGTTATAGACGTAGCATGTATCAGTGAAACTGAGAGGCAGGGAGACACCTTTCCAGCTTCGAACACTCAAGCCCCACCACTGTTCTAGTACAATTTATCTGACTGATGTAGCATGCATGTTGTTTATGAATTTCTGCTTCTCCTCAAAGAAAAAAGGGAAGGGTCTTTTGGGATGTTCAGACCTGAAAAATGCCATGGTGGCAAAAAAAAAAAACATTGTTTTCAATATCACATGCAAATTATCTTTGCTCACAAACCAAAGCCTTGGGGATGGGATTAGGCCATACATTGACATTCTAACTTTTGTCTTCAGTTCATAACAATTATTACCACAATTTTCATAAGCAGCACCTAAATCTTTAATACAATGTTGCTCAGTATATGAATGAATATATAACACACATATACAACATATACTATATATATATATATATATATATATATATATATATATATATATATATATATATATATATACACTATATTGTCAAATGTATTGGGGCACCTGTCTTTACATGCACATGAACTTTAATGGCATCCCAGTCTTAATCCTTAGGGTTCATTATTGAGTCGGCCCACCCTTTTCTGCTATAGCAGCTTCAACTCTTCTGGGAAGGCTGTTCACAAGGTTTAGGAGTGTGTCTATGGGAATGTTTGACCATTCTTCCAGAAGCACATTTGTGAGGTCAGGCACTGATGTTGGACAAGAAGGCCTGGCTTGCAGTCTCCGCTCTAATTCATCCCAAAGGTTATTCTATCGGGTTGTAAGTGAGGACTCTGTGCAGGCCAGTCAAGTTCCTCCACCCCCAAACTCGCTCATTCATGTCTTTATGGACCTTGCTTTGTGCACTGGTGTGCAGTCATGTTGGAACAGGAAGGGGCCATCCCCAAACTGTTCTCACAAAGTTGGGAGCATGAAAATGTATAAAATTTCTTGGTATGCTGACGCCTTAAGAGTTCCCTTCACTGGAACAAAGAAGCCAAGCCCAACCCCTGAAAAACAACCCCACACCATAATACCCCCTCCACCAAATGTTTTGGAGCAGTGCACAAAGCAAGATAACATTTTAGAAACATTTTTCAGGCAGAAACACAAGATATAGCTTACAATGTTGTAAAGTGGTCATCAGTTTAATTCAGTTGTATACACAATCAGCTGAGATATTTTAGAGAAACTAAATTTCATTGCAATCTATTCATATCTAAACGTGTTTGTTAATACTTGTACAAATCAACCATGTACCCACGACCCCAGTTTTGTAGGTTGAGTGAATTAAGTATGTTCATAGGGGCTAACACCTGTGCTACAGGCACTGTGCTGTCAGTGATATTGCCCACAATGAATGGGTTAACACAAGGGCTGCACTTTTGCATAACAAAATAGTGAGTAGGGAGGAAGAAGTTTATAGAAGAGGACTTCAACAATGTGACCTAGGATGGGTGGAATACTGGCTCTTGCCTAACAAAAGTTCAGTGGAACACTAAATGCATATCAAATGGTGATGGAAGACCTATACAATAGCAAGACATCAACATAGATTGAAATCAGTAGCTCAAAGAGGAGCTTGCATCTACAGTGCTATCCACCTGGCCAGCTAAGGTCTATTGCACCTTTATGCATGTGCAGAATAAACCTAGGGGAGGCTTTAATGAATGTTTATAACTCATTTAAATGGTTGATGGCAATGAGACAAAAACACTAGACATTTCAGCCAGCTGTCTGTTAAGGTGGCTTCCATAACGGATATGCTTGGCACCTACAGTTAGTATACCATATAGAAGAGCTATTCCTACTTCAGATGCACTATTCATTGACCATAAAGCATTAGTTAGCCCTCAATCATCCTTTTTTATAAAAACATGAGTGTTTAATACGAATTGTATCATAATGCACAGTTTGTTAGCGTATTCTTAAGAGAAAATTCAGTTTGCAAAGAAAACAGGCTATACTGCTTTAGTAAATAAGCCACTGTACAGTATGGGCTTACTTGGAGGATCATTTTTGTTTTTTAACCCTTGGATCATTGTACTGAAAGCCAAGGGCTATAAAAAGTATAGACTTGGTTTGCACACAAGCTACTGACAGACTGGTTGCTGGGAAAGAGTGTCAGCTGAAGGTATAAGCAACATTCAAGCTGCTTCCTTAACCACTTCAGCCCAGGAAGAATTTGCCCCCTTCCTGACCAGGCCATTTTTTGCAATGCGGCACTGAGTCGCTTTAACTGGCAATTGCATGGTCGTGCGACGTTGCACCCAAACGAAATTGATGTCCTTTTTTCCCCACAAATAGAGCATTCTTTTGATGGTATTTGATCACCTCTGCGGTTTTTATTTTTCGCACTATAAACAAAAGAAGAGTGACGATTTTGAAAAAAACACAATATTTTGTACTTTTTGCTATAATAAATATCCCCAAATTAAAAAATATATATATTTTTTCCTGTTTAGGCCGATATGTATTCTTCTACATATTTTTTAGTAAAAAAAATCGCAATAAGCACATATTGATTGGTTTGCACAAAAGTTATAGCGTCTACAAAATAGGGGATAGATTTATGGCATTATTATTATTATTTTTTTTTTTTTTTACTAGTAATGGCAGTGATCAGCGATTTTTATCATGTGGTGGACAGGTCAGACACTTTTGACACTTTTTTGGGACCAGTGACATTTATACAGTCATCACAGCTAAAAATAGCCACTGATTACTATATAAATGTCATTGGCAGGGAAGGGGTTAACACTAGGGGGCGATCAAGGGGTTAACTGTGTTCCCTATGTGTGTTCTAACTGTGGGGGGGATGGGACTGAGTAGTACTACTTAGTAGGAGCACACGATCTGTCTCCTCTCCCCTGACAGAACCGTGATTTGTGTGCTTACACACAGATCCCAGTTCCCGCTCTGTCGCGAGCGATCGCGGGTGCCCGGCGGTCATCGCGCCCACCGGGCACGCACATTGGCTCTGGGGACATGCTGCAGGCACGCACACCTGCTAAAGCGTTTCGAAGAGCCAACGTACAGCTACGACAGCTCGCGCAGGGGGGCTAACCTGCCGCAGTATAACTGCGTAGTCTGATCGGGAAGCGGGTAATTTTAAAGTAGAACTATAGGCAAAACGTTTTTTTTCATTTTGGATAGAGCAAGGGAGGGTTAAAACCCGTCGGGTTTTTTTTTGCCATCTGTGTCCCATTGCAGAGATCTCCCTTCACTTCCTGTCCCATAGCCAAACAGGAAGTGAGAGTAAATCCCTGCAAATTAAGGAAAATCATTGGGAACCCCTAGGTTACCAGAACTAGTGCCCCCATTGGAAGATTTCCCGTCAATTACTTTTCTGGGGACAACCCAAAATTTAAGATTTTCTTTTACTCTCACTTTCAATGATATTGGTAAACAGGACAAATAAAGAGGGTGAATCTCCTTAACGGGGGCACAGACAGCAATAAAAACTGACAGGTGTTGTAATCCCTCTCCACTCTATCCAAAACTAAAAAAAAGTTTTGCCTTTAGTTGTAGTTTAATTCTATAAAGGAATATCTAAATAAGCAATAAAGTAAGTAATAAAGCAATAAAGTAAAGTAGTAAGTGGGTAAGACTCTCCTATAGAAAACCTTCTCTGAATACCAGAACTGTCAAATATAGTGGTACAAGTTTTATTCTGAAAGATCTTCCATAAGCATACATTCTTGGATTGCCTGAGCATACATGTGTATGGAATGAAAGAAGGGAGGAGGGAACTGTAAGAAATTCTTGCCACCATCTTTTTCTCTTGGAAAACCAGTAACTGGCAAAATACATTGTCAATTACCATTTCTCCTGAGGTCAGTTGGCCGGAGATGTTTGTGGAGGTCTTTTGATGTCCATAGACATGGGGATTCTTAGTAGGCTAGAACAGTTGACAGTCGTTTCACTTATACGGGTTTCTTAAAGTTACCCAGAGACAGAAATCTGTTAAATCCCAAATCCGGCCAAACTAGTTTATTTTGTTTTGGATAGAACAGAAAAGGTTTAGATCCTTTATCAGATTTTTATTGCTGTATGTGTCCCTTTTGGTGACGTTTATCCTCAGATCCTGTTTGGACAGAAAATGATGGGAGTCTTATGGAGACAGAACCTTGAAAACATTTTGGCTAGTTATAGATGGGCAAATGTCTCCCTGCAAACAATGTGTGGGCAGACATCTGCCCACCACTTGAAGCAATGGGATGGACACAGGGTTTCTTGCATGACTAAAATGTAAGACTAATATAGTGCATGGGTAGTTTACTAGTGTAGATGACACTTATTATGGGTACATCTAAGTGGCTTGATCTTTGTCTTGAGTGTCGTATAAGGCCTCAAATCAGAGAAGATTGGGCAATACATGGCCAACTTTCTAGTGTCATACTTATTTTGGGGGAACAGTATGTTATTGGCCTAAAATATCCTACAGAGTCAATAGACTTTTTCCTCAAGAGAGATCTGTCAAGAGTGTCTGCTAAATGTCCTACATACATTCTGATCTGCTGTTTTTGACATACATAAAAATAAAAAAATAACATATTTATCAGAGTGAGGCAGAATTGGAAATGCTGAAAATGCTTTTATTGTTGCTATAACCTTCTTATTCCAGTGATTTCACCTCCCAATTCTTGTACAGAATGTCACCTGGACAAAAAGTCCTTCTAATATGGCCACAGAAAGAAAAAAATGCCCAACAGATTGTTTAAATCTTCCCCAAAGTTCCCAAGCCTAAAAACATTGGCCAGTGTAATGCCCTGTACACACGATGGAAAATGTGTGATAGGACCTTGTTGTCGGAAATTCTGACCGTGTGTAGGCTCCATCACACATTTTCATCGGATTTTCTGACACACAAAGTTTGAGAGCAGGATATAAAATTTTCCGACAACAAAATCCGTTGTCGAAAATTCCGATCGTGTGTACACAAATCCGAGGGACAAAGTGCCACGCATGCTCAGAATAAATAAAGAGATGAAAGCTATTGGCTACTGCCCCGTTTATAGTCCCAACGTACGTGTTTTACGTCACCGCGTTCAGAACGATCAGATTTTCCAACAACTTTGTGTGACCGTGTGTATGCAAGACAAGTTTGAGCCAACATCCGTCGGAAAAAATCCTAGGATTTCGTTGTCGGAATGTCCGAACAATGTCCGACCGTGTGTACGGGGCATTAGACTTAAAGTACCCATAGCATATTTTTAATACCATTTATCAAGGTTTCACAATGTACCTCATTTACTTACTTGGTAAATGGTTCATATGGAAGACCAATTTCTATTTCATTTGTATATAAATGGTCATGGTGCAAATATCTGTGAAAACAAACAAAAATGTTTACAGCTATCTTTATTTAAACAGCCCTGGCCATTAGTAATGTTTAGAGGTAGAACAAATTGCAATGCATAAGATATTCATTGGTGTTCCTCGGCATAGGTAAACATTGTAGCTCAGCTGCAATCAATGCAGGCAGATGTGGCTGTTTTCTTCTTCCCTTATACTACCTACACTACAAAATGCACATGAGTTGGTGGCAATTGTAAAAGAAAAAAGAACTTTTGTTTCTATACATTCCCTGAACAATGTGTTAAAGAAGAGAATGTAAATGAGGGAAGCATTTGAAAGAGTTGTCACTGGATTATTTAACCCTTAATGCTTGGCTGCCGGTGTGTAAAAGACTTTATTGTGTTTTTTATTTATACTATCTAACATAATAGTACAGTCAGTGGTCCTAAGCTGGCTATAAGCATAAAATGGCAGTTAGACAGTCTGATGCTCATCCTTAAACCCTTTCTGATCTTAATTTTAACTTGGTTCACTTTAAATATGGCACTTACGGTATATGGCTAATGCAAAGAAAAAGGAAAGAATGGCACCTGTCACTCAGAGATTTTCCAGCAAGTTACAGTTTCTATATATACTTCAAACAGTCCTAAATGCTTGTTATTGCTTCCTTGGGAAGACTTACATAACCTGATCACCTTTGTTCATGCATCAATCAGCCAGTATAATGCCCCGTACACACGGTCGGATTTTCCGATGGAAAATGTCCGATCGGAGCGTGTTGTCGGAAATTCCGACCGTGTGTGGGCTCCATCGGACATTTTCCATCGGATTTTCCGACACACAAAGTTGGAGAGCAGGAGATAAAATTTTCCGACAACAAAATCCGTTGTCGGAAATTCCTATCGTGTGTACACAAATCCGACGGACAAAGTGCCACGCATGCTCAGAATAAATAAAGAGATGAAAGCTATTGGCCACTGCCCCATTTATAGTCCCGACGTACGTGTTTTACGTCACCGCGTATAGAACGAACGGATTTTCCAACAACTTTGTGTGACCGTGTGTATGCAAGACAAGTTTGAGCCAACATCCGTCGGAAAAAATCCTAGGATTTTGTTGTCGGAATGTCCAAACAAAGTCCGAGTGTACGGGGCATAAGTCAGCTACACTGACTGTGTAGGGTCAGCTTTAGTAATGAAGTGAACATACCACAGTCTATGATTTGCTCCACAGACAACCTTGGTGCCATTATTATTTTGGGGACAAAAACAACTTAAGGAAAACTTTTACCTTCTGAGATAGATTAGCCAGAAATCTCTTCTAAGGTTTGAAGGGGCCCAAATATATTCCTATTATCACTCGAACAATGATCATGTTATATCTAATGGGCACACATACGCTACAATTCGATTATATTTATCAACAACTATATGGGGCAAATCAATAGTTTGCCTAGGTGGGATTTTGGATTACACAGCTGTTGGAAAGTCTAAAGTAGATTGTACAGAAATTGTACAATGAAATTGTAATATGTGTGTGACTAAGTTAATTGTACCCTTAACTGTATATAATCAAAATAACGGGGAAGGAAATTGCATTCTCTATATAATTAGCAATAACAGAGAAAGGAAATTGTAGGTAGTGGTGATAAATACCAACTAGATTGCCTATCCTATTCTATCCTGCCCTGCATTAGTGAAGATGCAGGTGAGGCCCATTTCTTCAGTTTTACACCTTTATTGTGAGAGCAATGTAATGTCAGTTTGTAATTTTTTTTTCATTGTACAAGAAAACAAAACCTAAGTCATTAAAGGTTTAATAGTTCTAATTTTATTTTTAATTTATTGCAGCAAACCAAGGTCAGCGTAGAAGGGTACACAGGCACAACTGTTTTCTGAAAAGATGCATGCCTCTTCATTCAAGGGTACCCTTTCCCTGAGGTAAAGTTTCACTTATTCTACCTATTCAGTCTTTTCATTCCTAATTACATCTATTAAGATTTTCTTTCTAAAAGACATATACGGTATGCATGGCTGGGATGAGGAGGAGGCAGAAGAGGTGGCCATCTTGGGCACTTTAGCTGGGAAGGGAACAAAAAAAGGTTGGACCTGCTAATGGGGATGTAGAAGTGGTCATATTGGGTATTTCAGCTGATGGGTGGGGGGTACATTGGTTATTTTGCTTTGGATGCTAAAGGACCTTGTCCCAGCACTGACTGTGCATATGTCATTATAGTCTTCTGCATGCTAAATTGTATGTTCAATTATTCCCCAACAGACTGTTAGAGGAGTTGTTTTTCTTCTGTAAATATCCTGCCTTTATTATTTCTTTGTGATTGAGTTACAGATTAATTCTGAAAGCAAGCAAAGAACTTGATGCAGTGTATCTAACCCCAAGAACAAAAATGTAATACATTGCGGCTAGTTGTTAGAAGTGGGGGCTGCATTGATTTTATTTTCTTTCTGGAATGTTATATTTTAACCTGGTGATCCTGCCAGTAATATACAATAATTCATGTACAAGGGTGACAGAGCTCCCTCACTCTACTATCTATGAAGGAGCAGGACAGAAAGTGTGTTAGGACTACAGAAAACATTCCCTTCTCTTCATCTCCATGAAATTGGAGAGCTCATCAATGGCAACCTCCATATTTCTCTCATGACTGTGCCATTTGCCTATGCACCAAACAATGGCTTCTTCTGTTTCTTATCCATTTCTTTTTATATATATATATATATATATATATATATATATATATATATATATATATATATATATTTGCGTCTGGCCATCATTTAAACAATAAAATTAAAAAGCAATGCAAAGTGCAGCAAAGATGATGGACAAAATCCACTGTTTCATTGCATCCAATCAGATTTCCCCTGACAGTTTACAGTACACAATAAATTATGATTGCTTTCTATTGTAAATTCTGATGAAACCTAAATGTTTTATAGCATCTTCTATCCCAGTGATATCACACATGACTAACTTGAAAACATTCCCAGTATAGAAGTCAATTGGTCTCATGACAATGGCAAGCAAACCAGAGCTGATTTCCTCTGATGCACAGAAATATTTCAAGTTAACATTATTTGTCAGCTTGGATAAAAAAGACCACAACCTTCAATTATTTGAGTTGTTTGATTCATTGGAGCTTTATTTAACGAGAAGCATATGGATTTTCTATGGCAGTCAGCAATGCTTCCTTTTCAACTAATACACTACCATGACATATGAGAATGTCAACTTGTTAACCCTCCTTTTCTCTGGAGGCCTAATGCCTTTAATAAAAATTGAAATAAATAATTAATTTTGTATATAGGCTGTCATAAAGTAAATGCTATGAACAACACATGAAATTATTATAAATGGGGCATTCCTACACCAGAACAAGATTATAACAAGCTTCTATTAAAGCTGCACATTCAGTTAACAGACACCACAGACATCCCATGAATTATACAGGACATTGCTCTCCTAAAATGGATTTCTGGGGCACAGATAACAGCAGTGTTCTATGTTTTTGTCTTTCATATAGTCACAAACCCATTGCTCACTTCTGATACAATCATAAATCCTAGTATGTGTATAGCAGGATCACCATAGCCTTGTTCTATTTGTAATGAACCTGCCCAAAAATGTTACTTACAGGTACCAACATAAACATTCACGCTCAGCTAAAAGCAGTGTGAAAATGTTTGTGAACTTCCCTATCCTAACCACTACCGAATAGCATTCAGCCCAAATATTGTGGCTAATTGGCACCCAATGATGAATGCTCTATTGGTGTTTTCAGTAGCCTGTTGGTGTCTATAGGCCTAAATCTGGTTTTAAAGTTGGACATTTCAAATCACCAAGTATGGCAAATAGGATTCCAAATCATTGCCAGAAACTAAGCTATCAATAATGAGTTCAATCAATCACCAATATTTAGTCAAAGCTCGACAATACTGTAAATTCACAGCTTCACGGCTGTGCATTTGAAATTGATTTTTTTTGGTGTCAATTTCAATCCTATCTCCTTTGTGGACAATCAAAAACACAGTTTTATGAATTCAATTGCTTTGGCATTTTAACAAAAAATGTATTAAAAGTTCAGTTGCTCTATCAAATTGCTTTAGTACATGTATGGCTATCTTAAGATTAGCCAACAATCATATCATGTCTATGGACACCTTTAGTCTCAATATTCTGCAGGTTTGAAAAAAGGGACATAACAAATCTGTTGTGGGTGCTCTTCTTTAAGTGATCACTTATACTGCAATCACAGCAAATATTTTTTTAAGTTTGGTGTTTAACCACATGACCTCCAGAAGGCCCCCTTACGACCAGGGCATTTTTTGTTTTTCAGCACTGTGCTGGCAATTGCTCGGTCATGAAACGCTGTACCCAAATTAAATTTGTATAATTTTTTCACAGAAATAGAGCTTTCTTTTGGTGGTATTTAATCGCCTCTGGTTTTTTTATTTATTTATTATACAAATAAAAAATCTGAACATTTTGAAAAAAGCATTAGCATAAAACTGCTGCCTGCCCACAGTAAATGTACAGGTGGTGGGTGGCAAATGGTTAACTTCTCCACAATGTTATTGAAGGTTTATACTCAAGGGATTGGTGAGATATTCACTAAACCAGTTTATTAGCCTACAAAACCTGAACTTGTGTATTATTTAGATGTTTCTAGCAACATGTGTGATGGCATTCTTCATAGCCAGAGGTTAGAAGTTTTGCAAATGATAAAAGCTTTTCAGTTTTTAATAACATCAGCCAGACAGACTTCAAACAAATGCATGGCCCTATCCTAGGAGGAAGAAAAACTGCATTGTTTGACTTTCGCCTACCAAAATCACTGCCATAGGAAAACATCTAACCTTTCTTTAAAGTAATAAGACATTACCATTTGAAAACAATCCTTTAAAAATGCATTGGTTTTCTAACAGAATAGTTCTGTTACTATAGTTCTTTATGTACATACTGCAGCATTGTTTTTTTCAATTGTGTTTAAAATAAAATTCTTGGCAATAATTTACTACATGAAGCGCTATTACCTCTAAGAAAAATAAGCTATTGACATTAGATGGTAATGTGTTTTGCCTTCTTAAATTAATTACCATGGTGTAGTCCATTAAAGCTTTTCTCTAAACCAGATCCAGATAGGATGATTGATTTTCTAAATGACCAACAGTTTTGTTTAACCAAATAAAAAAAATCTCCATTAGGTTCAGCACTGATAAAGTGCTGAAGATAACTTTTAAAGAGGGCTTGGTTGATTAAATAATAGACATTTAATTATTAGGGACACTAGTTAACAACAAGATAATCAGGGCTTGGAGCAAAGTGCAAGCTATTGATATTACAACATCATTGTATTAGTTTTTTAAATTTATAAAAAGTAAGAGTAAACACAATTTAAAAAAGAGAGAACAAACATAGCAGAACACACGTAGGCAGTCATATTTTTAAAGCACTAAATCATCAGCTTGTGATTATACACTGGATTCTTTCTATTGTATAATTGATGCCATTTATAAAGCATTTTTTTACTTGATCTCCAGGTTTGTCCACTTGTTTGATTCCTCGAGTTTTCAGTAACATTCGCTACTGTATATCTATGACACTATCCCGATCACTGATTATTAGCAAGTTCAAACAGGCATATCAATGTAACTGGATTCTACCATACTTTATAACTGATTGCCAGAATGCCAAAAGAATTTCACTTTGTTGTAAACTCTTAAAAAAATCCAAAATTGCTAAAAATAATTTTATTTTAAAAAGTTTAAACTTTTTTTTTTTTAATGTTTACTTGCCAAATCCTTGCCTAGGCAAAGATGATGTCATGGGCCTCCTGCACATGTGAACACCCATAGCCCGTGGTTGCATGTGTGAGATCTAGCAAACTGCCTCCTGGGATGTGTAACATCATCTTTCCCTAGGCAAGGATTTGACACGTAAACATTTAAAAAAAAAAGTTTAAACTTTTTAAAATCAAATATACACATCCCAGGATACAGTTTGCTAGATCTCTCTCATGTGTACAAAAGCTCTTCATTCTCTGCCAGAGAACTGGCAAAGACCCACAGTGGGTGTGTGCATGCGTGGGGAATCTGGAGCATGCACAAACAAGCTGCAGGGTTTTCTGGAAAATTCCCTTAGACAAGGGCAAAGACTCGTGGCATGTCTGTGCATGCACTAGATGTCCATTAAAGATGTCAGCGCTGGCGAAGAGCAGCTGAGGGAGGACTTCTGCCTCAAATAAGACAATGCTGAACTCTATGGTGCATTAAGTAGGGTTTTTTTTTTTTTTAAAGAAAAGGGAAAAGCGTTAGAGATTTTTTTTTTTTTTTTGGGGGGGGGGGGGTGGTTAGGTAGGGTGAAGTTCTCATTAAAATGCAGTGTTTATCCAGAGGTAAACCTAGAGCCAATAGCAGTAGCAGTTACCAGAGAAAAAAAAGGCAGTTCACAGAGACGGATGAGAGTTATTTTAACAGCTTGTGGTATTTTATCTCAAAATTATTTACTGTTCAAAGTGATCGATTCAAAAACAAGCCATTTGAGGAGAAATGGCTGTTTAACCAGCCAAAGCCTTAATTTCTCATTATTCACAATTTTATCATCACCTCAAATGGCTTCTTCTCCTGCTCATTAAAACACATAGTTATCACCAGCCTGAAGCTAACATTATTTTATGGAGCGATAACTTTTGCTATAATCTTTGTTAATTGACTTTTACATAGGAATTACTGAAAAAAAAAAATCTGAAATAATATAATTGTGATAAATTCAGGGGATCTGTACAATAAAGCAAATTGAAAACAGAAATCGCAGTGATTAAAAAAAAAAAATGTGAAAGGCATGGTGACAAAAATAGCCATTATGCTTTAGTAAATTGACCCTAATGGCAAACAAGCATTTGCATTTCTTAAATCAGGGGTAGGCAACCTCGGCACTCCAGCTGTGGTGAAACTACAAATCCCATCATGCCTCTGCCTCTAGGAGTCATGCCTGTGATTGTCAGGGTCTTGCAGTGTCTCATGGGACTTGTAGTTTCACCACAGCTGGAGAGCCGAGGTTGTCTACCCCTGTCTTAAATAGTTTTCATCTAAATTTCTTTCCATTTTTATTGCCCCTATATGAGCATAAAAATGGGGTAAGGCATTATGAGAATAGACATGCAATGCTCAAAAGAGTCTATGGCCTAAACATTATGGGAAACTACCTAATTTAAACCTATATAGCCAGAGTGAAAGAATTCATAGCTTCAAGTATTAACTACCCAAAGTCTTAATATTTCATTATTCACTTTACCACCACATCAAATAGCTTCTTCGCCTGCTCATTAAAACATATAGTTATCACAGCTTGAAGCTGGTAGTATTTTAAGGAGTGATAGCTGGTGCTATAATCTTTGTTAAATGACTTAATTGAATGAATTACGGGAAAAAATCTGTAAAATAATATAATTGTGCTGAGTTTAGGTGATCTGTGCTATAAGGTGAATTGAAAACAAAAATTTTAGTAATTCTTCAATGGTTTTCATCTAAAAATGTTTCCATTTTGTATTGCCTCTATATGGAATAATACAGCATAACAAAATGGTATAAGACATTATAAGAGGCATGAAACACTCAAAAGTGTCTGTTTACATCTATAAAACCAGAATGCAAGAATTCATAGCTACATGTATTAAATTGCCAGATATTTTTTTCCAGCCA
This sequence comes from Aquarana catesbeiana, assembly GCF_042186555.1. Taxonomy (NCBI): domain Eukaryota; kingdom Metazoa; phylum Chordata; class Amphibia; order Anura; family Ranidae; genus Aquarana; species Aquarana catesbeiana. Next base: position 761,459,837 of record NC_133324.1, read on the forward strand.
AATGTGCTATAGTATTGTAAGTTATAACATTTATTTTTTTTAAAAGGTGTAATACACTACTGATTTACTTTCAATTCCAGCTATATGAACTAAAATGATCAACCCTAAGTATGACTATAATTATGTTCACCCCCAACCAAAATAATCAATAATATGCTTACCTTTCTTTTTCTTAAAGTTCTGTAATAGACCATTCCCTGATAATTATACAAGACCATTGCTCTCACAGAATCATAGCCATCCAGATTCAATTCAGTTTGCTTGCCCCATTGAAATGTATGTGGTGGCCTCATTGTAAATCCCTAATGGGAACGTGTTCACATGACAAAAGCACCACACGATTAAGCAAAATTGGACCCCTGGGAAGTGTAAGTTGAGAAAAAGGCTCAGAATGATGAATGTGGGCAGGTTGTGAACACAAATACAGGCACCTTGTCATAGGGTTTTGTTAAGCTGTAGTATTGTCCAGGACATCTAATCCTGCAAGGGTTTTACATGGGCTTACAAACTAAGCATATCTGCATATTTACCAGTTAAATGCACACACCTAAATAGAGATGATTGAAGCTCCTAAAATATCAATATAAAAATAAAATATTGCATTTAAATGAACACCATTTGGTTTATCTTTTTTTTAAGAATTTTGTATTGTTTCAATTTGATCGCCATTGAGCATAAAGTAGCTAAATGGTGCAAAAATGAGCAGTCAAAGCACCCATCATATTTTATTTAGTGTAGTCAATATGCACTTTCAAATACTCTTTGAACTAATTTACAAAATTGCAAGGAAATGTGCAACAGTTCATATCAAATGCAGGCACCCAGAGATACCTACACGTACCTAAAACAGACTCCCATATTTTGCTTTTGTGTCCAAATCCAGGGACAAAGCACTAACACTTAGGTAGGAAAGCTTGTGGCTACATCCAACCCCTACACATCCATATTGGTCCATCACTATAATTGGCTGCCTCACTGGCCAATAAGAATGAGCAGGAGACAGAAAGTACAGAGCGAGCTTCAGCACTTCCAGGAAGTTCCAACGCTTTGTTAGAATTGTCCAACAGTCAACTACAAACGTAAAGCAATAGATGCCTTTTTTTTTCTTTTGTTCAACCCACCAGTTAAAAAAAATTACTAAATTTCCCCATCCACAGAAAGACTTCACTGCCATCAGAATAAACTGATTAGCACTGCTGGCTATAGCTTGTGGGAAAACCCTACAGGGTCGTTGTACAGTTGATCTCTAGATTGACTTCCATACAATCAAAGTGCCCATACATGGGTCAAAATTTGTCCAGTCCCTGCTGAATCGGCTGAATTCCAATGCCTGTATGGCCAGCTTAAATCATTATATTGTCTGTACCACCACAATTTATATATTTTGTTTCATGAGAGATCCTCTTCATCATACAGTTTAGCCAGCTTTGGTCAGACCTGTTTGTTTAGGGGAAGCAAAGTTGATTGGTCATGTTACACTTTTCTACCTGACAGGGCCGTCTTTAGCGCAGGGCAAACGGGGCACTTGCCCTGGGCCCAATCTTTGTTGGGGGGCCCGCGCTAGCCGTGAATTGGGGCCCCGATCACAGCTTTGCAGAGCGCACAGAGGACACGGGAGGATGTATTCCTCGCTAGCCAGCTGAGAGGGGGCAGGGCCGGGAGCTCCACTGACGCTCTGACCCCGCCCACGTGCAGCCTGTGTACTCGGAAAAGAGCTTCTGTAGTGAGAGCCAGTGATCGGAGTGGGAGTGTCAGTGGAGCTTCCGGCCCCGCCCCCTCTATACTGGCTGTTGAATACAGAGGTCCGGGGCCGGGGCCGGGAGCTCCAATGACACTCCCACTCCGATCACTTGCTCTCACTACAGGCGCTCTATTCCCAGTACACAGGCTGCACGTGGGCGGGGTCAGAGCATCAGTGGAGCTCCCGGCCCCGCCCCTCTCAGCTGGCTAGCGCAGAATACATCCTCCCATGTTCTCTGTGCGCTCTGCAAAGCTGTCATCGGGGCGACCATTCATGGGGGATGTGGGCCCAGGGCCCACCCAACAAAGCATCAGTGGAGCTCCCAGCTGCTTTAGTGAGAGCAGAGAGTGGAAGCCCCGCCCACAGTCCTGAATGTATGTAGTGAGTGTGGCTGGCCAGGTATGTCCTTACAACCATAGAATGCCTGAATGTTTAAACCCTGAACTGTGTTATTTAACTGTAAAGCTGTGCATTGCTGAAAGTTCTCTGACCATCCCCTGTATAATGTCTGCAGTCTCTGATTGTCTCCTGCAGTATGTCCGCAGTCTCTGATTGTCTCCTGCAGTATGTCCGCAGTCTCTGATTGTCTCCTGCAGTATGTACACAGTCTCTAATTGTCTCCTGCAGTATGTCCGCAGTCTCTAATTGTCTCCTGCAGTATGTACACAGTCTCTGATTGTCTCCTGCAGTATGTCCGCAGTCTCTAATTGTCTCCTGCAGTATGTCTGCAGTCTCTGAGTGTCTCCTGCAGTATGTCTGCAGTCTCTGAGTGTCTCCTGCAGTATGTACACAGTCTCTGATTGTCTCCTGCAGTATGTCTGCAGTCTCTGGTAATCTCCTGCAGTATGTCCGCAGTCTCTGATTGTCTCCTGCAGTATGTCCGCAGTCTCTGATTGCCTCCTGTAGTATGTCCACAGTCTCTGATTGTCTCCTGTAGTATGTCCACAGTCTCTGATTGTCTCCTGTAGTATGTCCACAGTCTCTGATTGTCTCCTGTAGTATGTCCACAGTCTCTAGTAATCTCCTGCAGTATGTCCGCAGTCTCTGATTGTCTCCTGCAGTATGTCCGCAGTCTGATTGTCTCCTGCAGTATTTACACAGTCTCTGATTGTCTCCTGCAGTATGTCCGCAGTCTCTGATTGTCTCCTGCAGTATGTCCGCAGTCTCTGATTGTCTCCTGCAGTATGTCCGCAGTCTCTGATTGCCTCCTGCAGTATGTCTGCAGTCTCTGATTGTCTCCTGCAGTATGTCTGCAGTCTCTGATTGTCTCTTGCAGTATGTACACAGTCTCTGATTGTCTCCTGCAGTATTTACACAGTCTCTGATTGTCTCCTGCAGTATGTCCACAGTCTCTGATTGTCTCCTGCAGTATGTCCACAGTCTCTGATTGTCTCCTGCAGTATTTACACAGTCTCTGATTGTCTCCTGCAGTATGTCCACAGTCTCTGATTGTCTCCTGCAGTATGTCCACAGTCTCTGATTGTCTCCTGCAGTATTTACACAGTCTCTGGTAATCTCCTGCAGTATGTCCGCAGTCTCTGATTGTCTCCTGCAGTATGTCTGCAGTCTCTGATTGTCTCCTGCAGTATGTCTGCAGTCTCTGATTGTCTCCTGCAGTATGTCCGCAGTCTCTGATTGTCTCCTGCAGTATGTCCGCAGTCTCTGATTGTCTCCTGTAGTGTGTCCACAGTCTCTAGTAATCTCCTGCAGTATGTCCGCAGTCTCTGATTGTCTCCTGCAGTATGTCTGCAGTCTCTGATTGTCTCCTGCAGTATGTCTGCAGTCTCTGATTGTCTCCTGCAGTATGTCTGCAGTCTCTGATTGTCTCTTGCAGTATGTACACAGTCTCTGATTGTCTCCTGCAGTATGTACACAGTCTCTGATTGTCTCCTGCAGTATGTCCGCAGTCTCTGATTGTCTCCTGCAGTATTTACACAGTCTCTGATTGTCTCCTGCAGTATGTCCACAGTCTCTGATTGTCTCCTGCAGTATTTACACAGTCTCTGGTAATCTCCTGCAGTATGTCCGCAGTCTCTGATTGTCTCCTGCAGTATGTCTGCAGTCTCTGATTGTCTCCTGCAGTATGTCTGCAGTCTCTGATTGTCTCCTGTAGTATGTCCACAGTCTCTAGTAATCTCCTGCAGTATTTCCGCAGTCTCTGATTGTCTCCTGCAGTATGTCCGCAGTCTCTGGTAATCTCCTGCATTAAAATATAAATGGATTACCTGGATCCTAAAAGTTTAGAACCCCTATCATTTCCAAAATCTCCTCGTGACTGATTTTCAAATATCATGTACAATCCAGCTTTAGTAAATAAAGCATACAATATACAAGTAACACATAAAACTTATAATGGTGGATCCACCAAGTCAACGCATTGATCATAAAGCTTCTTTAGGACAAGTCAAAGATCAGATAAGGAAATTATGGTAATGGCTGTACATAGTAGTAGTTATTTAGTAATGTTGTGGTACATGTGATGTAGATAGATGACAGCCTCTCATATAGACCCCAAAAATAAGTACAATCATAAGAGTATCCTCTACACCAGCCAGCACCACAGGATGCTGTAAAGGCAAAAGGAAATGTATCTAATGAGCCAAAATCCAAATAGAGCTATTTCCAGCCCTCTGTTAACATGTCACCTCACGATTCCACAGGGATGCCTCCCTCCCCTGTGCTTTGCTGGCTGGTGTAGAGGATACTTTTATGATTGTAATTATTTTTGGGGACTATATGAGGGATTACGGTCAGTCTACATCGCATGTACTACAACATTCCCAAATAAACAGAATATTACTGAACATTACTGAATATCAGTTTGGGCAACAATTATCATATGCAGTAATTACCATAATCTCCTTACCTGATCCTCGACTGGTCCTAAAGAAGCTTTATGAGAAACATGTTGACTCAGAGGATCCACCATTATAAGTTATGTGTTATTTGTATATTGTATGCTTTGTAGTAAACTTGGATTGTACGTGATATTTGAAACTCAGTCATGAGGAGATGTTGGCAAATAAAAGGGTTATACATTTTTTAGGATTCAAGTGATTTATTTATATTTTAATGAAGTAATAAAAACTTGCATCTCAGTTGCACCTGTAAAGTCCGTACATATATTTTTTCATGTTGAGGTTATAGACTGTTAATTTCAATTAGACAGGTTCTGTCTGGTAGACTTTCAGTAACATAAGGTCAGCATGTGGGAGGGGGTTTATTGTGGCGACCTGGGGAGGCAGAGGGCTCATGACCTTGCAGGCTGCCAGGGGTATATGCCTAAAGACAGGGTATGGCGTTTCAGCGAAACTCTCCGTTATATGTGACACTTCTACTAACCAGACATTTCATTAACTCTTTGAATACTGTAGTGTGTGGTTTAATCCCTTCCTCAACTAAATTTTACAGATAGCAGTTCATGAATACACTACAGCATTTCTGAGCTGGTGCCTTGTAGCGTGCACCAGACGCCACCAGCTCAGCAACCTATCACCTTATCCCAGTGACACTGATATGCATTTTTAACTCTTCTTCTTCACCCCTAGATCTGTATCCCAGGAAGCTCTGTACTGTTCTCTATCTATGCTTTAGTACTCTGCATTCTCACTCCATCTTCTGTGACTTCCAGGTTGGGTCCCTAGGATGCCCTGTGCTGCAATCAGACCCAGATTGGGGTACCAATCGCTAGGGGTAGGAACCAAGCACACAGGCTCCTTTGCTACCAGGGACCTCTACCACCTATGCCAAGTCACGTGAGCTTCCTGGCTAGCTGCAATAATGCACATGGACACATGTACTGTAATCTCTAGCAACAGCAACACAGCCCCTTAAAGATTAACCGTTTAACCTGCTCATTAGGTAACTGGTACTGCAAATGCCATATGCCCATGCTATGTGATATGCCATGCATGCGCCCGTTTTCCTAAGTATTGAAATAACTTCAGACCAGGCAGTTGTCTATGGCAATGGAACTTCTCTCTACTTTGTAGAAATGTAATCTATTACGGCTCACAACATATTACATCGCTTACAGCCGTCAGCCACCTCCTAACTCTTTGAAAAATTGAACGAGCCAGGCAGAAAGTTGTCAGCCAAATACAGGCTGCATACAATCAGGTGCATCAGGTGCAGCCACTGTTCAGGTATTCTGAAAGGTGCTGGCTGAAACTGTTACAATACAATAGCCACAGAAGCAGATTCATATATCTGCACTGAATATTGTGTATGGAGGAATCTGTTATACTGGTTTCATCCAGGTTGAATGAAAATAATTTAGTCATTTGTACCCAGCTTTATAATCACTGTGAAACAACCACTTAAGGACCAGAAGAATTTGCCCCCTTAATGACCAGGCCATTTTTTGCGATATGGGCACTGCATCGCTTTAACTGACAATTGTGCGTTCGTGCGACGTTGTACCCAAACAAAATTGATGTCCTTTTTTCCCCACAAATAGAGATTTATTTTGGTGGTATTTGATCACCACTGCGGTTTTTATTTTTTGCACTATAAACAAAAAAAGAGCAAGAATTTTGAAAAAAGACAATATTTTTTACTTATTGCTATAATAAATATCCAAAAAAAATGTTAAAATAACTAATTTCCTCATCAGTTTAGGCCAATATGTATTCTTCTACAAATTTTTGGTAAAAAAAAAATCGCAATAAGAGTATATTGTTTGGTTTGCGCAAAAGTTATAGTGCCTACAAAATAGGGGATAGATTTATGGCATTTTTATCATTTATTTTTTTACCAGTAATGGCGGCGATCTGTGATTTTTAGCGGGACTGCGAGATTGCGGCGGGCAGATCGGACACTTTGGACACTTTTTTGGGGCCATTGACATTTATACAGTGATCAGAGCTAAAATGAGCCACTGATTACTGCATAAATGTTACTGGCAGGAAAGGGGTTAACACTAGGGGGTGATCAAGGGGTTAAGTGTTCCCTAGGGAGGTATTTCTAAATGTTGGGGCAGTGTACTGACTGGAGGAGGAGTCAGAACGCTGTTCCTGATCACTAGGAACAGCAGATCTTTCTCTACTCCCCTGTCAGAATGGGAATCTGTTTGTTTACATACACAGATCCCTGTTCTGGCTCTCTGTGGAGTGATTGCGGGTGGCCGGCAGACATTGCGGCCGCCAGGCACGTGCATCGGCTCCGGCGCCGCGGGCCCCCTATCGCTCTTAAAGTGGCCGATGTACACCTACAGCAATTCGTCAAGGGGGGCCAACCTGCCGCAGTATAATGACGGCAGCTGGTCGGCAAGTGGTTAAACAAGAAACAGATCAGATATGGCTGTCCTTGAGTAAGTATACAATTACAAACTATACATATAAAGTAGGTTTGTAAACCATTAACACACATCAATAAGCTTATTTACATTGCAGTAAACCTGGGCCAATTCTGATATTCATAATAAATAGGTGGCACCTCTGGGTGCCTGTTCACTGCTCCAGATCCCCTGCTCCAGGACCCTAAACTAGGAGCACACTCATATGCTAGCACCAACCAGCTTCTTGGTCACTGGCTCTGGTCTGCTCCCTCTTACCTCCCCTGGATAACATTTAGCCCCTCACTAACAAAATAATAAGGCATGGAAACTTTACTACCTTAATTGCAAAATTTTTATCAGGAAAACATTTCTTTTTCAAAATATTGTTTCTGCAAAACCTCTCTGGTGATTTAAACACATAACTAAGTTTTTTTTTTTTTTTTTTTTACCAAACAATGTCTGTCACCTCCACCCCAACCAGATGTGAGAGTTTGTCTCCTGAAACATCATTATTCATGTGAACTATGTTATATGGCCTACAATAAATGGAAAAATAATGCTGTGATATAAATCAGATGTTTATCAACAAATTAACTCAAGACGAATGGTCACACTTAATTTTGCCAGCTTGTACTCAGCTGTAAAAAGATCAATTATACCACATTTGTTCCTTGCTAAAGCTGTAGGGCACATCAATCACAAGGCTTGTTTGAAAGGAGGGGTAAGACAGCTAGGACAGTGCTGTTTGAGTAAGAGGAGACAGAGTATAGGAAGTTACAGAGAAATGATTAGAGTAAATTAGAATGCAGTTGAGTACAGGCATCAGAAGACAATTGGATGTGCACGGGCTGTTTGACTGTCTGAGGATGTTTTTAGGACCACCTTCAGGCATAAATGCTTTGGTCATTTTTACACTATGGAGCATGAAGAATGAACACCTCAGACACTGACTTGAAAATTTTTCCAAAGATACTAATAGGCATTAGATTAAAAAAAAATTGGATTAGGCAACAAACATACTTTTTTTGAGTACGGACCCAGTTCATCTAGTTACTATCACATGGTTGTCAGGTAAGGTTAGTGGCACCACCCGAGTCTGCCAACTTAACTTATATCCTTCCCTGTGCCCTCCCTTTGGACATAGGGAAAGATAATCTGCTAAGAACGACTTTGCTGTTAATGGAGGCACTGGCCTATTTATGTATCTCAACACAATTTTACTATGCCAGCATATCTGGCTACCCTGGTAATTAAGCAGTTAAATGATGGCAAAAATTCCTACTCCTATTCAATGTTCAGACAGAACATTTGGGCAAACATTGGGGCATTTAGAAAGTGGGTGGAAGCATTTTGCACCATGTTGTCCACTTTAATAGGTCTTGTGATTTACAAAAAGAGAAGCAACAGGTCTCATTGTTTCAGAAAGTGTGCAGATGTCTCCACCTTGACACTGGCCTATCTATAGTTTCGAAGAAAGGAAGATCACTGGCATCACAGTCATGTGCAGCAAGACATCAGCTTTATTAAGTCATTGGTGTATACAGCACAGTCAACGCGTTTCCACCATAACCACCTTACTCATGACTAGTTAGTCATGAGTAAGGCTGCATGACTGATTAGTCATGAGTAGGGCCGCTATGGCGGAAATGCGTTGACTGTTTGTGCTGTATACACCAATGTCTTAATAAAGCAGATGTCTTGCTGCAGTTGATCATGATTCCAGTGATCTTCCTTTTTTCAGTTCTTCAGCAGACCACAATCCATGCATGAGTACCATCCATTCAGCAATGGATGTTTAATTAAGGAGCTAGAAGCGCTGCTTTTTGTTTCCTGTCTATCTATAGATTTACCCGTTTTTGGGATCCATCTAAACTTTTATTTCAGTATGTCAAATGACATATATGACATACTGTAATGTAACTTTAGATTGGATCAAGTTTGGATGCTGCCATTTTTGGACTTCTAGTACTTGCACTTGGAGAGAAGTTGCTGCGTGAACCACTTGTTGTGGTTCAGCCCTAATATTGCATTAGCCAGCCAAGCTGATTACGGCTTATCTTTGTAAAGATCAAAACCCAATCCCTGACATGTCATAAAACTTTAACATGTTAGTTTAATTTCAAAACTTTTTTCAATATTTATAAATCTACAGCTTTTATTAAAATAATATGTGCCAATCCTGCCATGAAAGTCCTTATTCAGGTGCCTCCTGGTATGGGGTGACAATTGTCTCCTAGTTGTGCTTCTACATCGTCACCCTGTCACGTAAGTGTCCCTGGTGCTGGCTACAAGTGGCCAAGCTGACACACATTGTGCATCAATGTCCCTATCAGGAAGATGATCTTGAGCAATGGTATGCAGCAGACAATGGAGTGGTGCACGTAGACAGGAATTGGCTAAAATAGGGTGGAGGAGATCAGAAGCAATGAGATGCAAAAAAGGATGAGAAGAAAGGTGAATAGTGCATTAGCAGAATAACTGTTGCCCAGTTAGGGCTAAGATCTACTTTTTAAGTAAGCCTGTCAATATGGTCCAATGACCATAAAGTAAAGCCAGGCCTATAACGGAAGACAATATATACTTTCCTACAACTCATGTAATAAAATTCTACTGTGATTCTTCACACAGGCTCCTAAGTTGTTATAGGATGTAGGGGCAAGCAGAAGGAGCTACAGCACCCAAAAATTCCCAAATCTCTAAAGCAGTGGTTCTCAACTCCTGTCCTCAGGACCCACCAACAGACCAGATTTTAAGTATTACCTTGGGGAGATGCAGACTAGAATACTGCAATCATTGAGCTGCAAAATATATCACCTGTGATGTATTTCAGTTATCTTGCAAACCCGGCCTGTTGGTGGGTCCTGAGAACAGGGGTTGAGAACCACTGCTCTAAAGGTTGCATGATCATTACCATTCACAAGGTGTTCCTGCCAGATTTTCACAAGCAGTAGCTTGTAAAACTCTACGTGCATGAGGTTCCTTGGACTATAAACTCTAGCTGGAAGAGCACACATACCTGTTTCCAAAACATTACCCTCTTCATTGTCAGCATTAGGTCACACACCAAAATTAGCATCTTTACTTTATCTTCTGTGTACACCACTCTAGGCACCAGATCACATGATACATTATTGCAGTGGATTGAGAAGATAGGACTGTGTTTGTTAAATATCAGCACCACTAATTGACTGATACTGTGCCTATTAAAACATTACTATCTCAAGGGCTTCCGCAGTCCTATTGAAACTCTCAAGCAGATGATGAATGACTAACCTGATAATTTAGCTGATTTCAACAGAACATATTTACCATAGGCCCCCATTGTAGCGAAGAGGGGGCAACATAGTATCAGTTGCATATAAGGGTATTCGACTTGGACTGTTAACGTCCCACCCAACTAGGTCAAATTAAATAGCCTGTAGAAAGAAATCATTGTCTGACCTCAGCCTATTGTCTGCATTATCAGAGTACAAGTATTTTAAGGAATGTGACAAAGAAAGACAAGTTAAAAAGGAATCAGCATCTATATATAGTGTGATGTTTTTATGAATATAAAAAATAATCAAAATTATCTGAAATGTCTAGCGTTTATCACGTGAAAAAGGCCAGTAAAGTTACATGAGGAATAGTGTAAAAGTACAATTTAAAAAAAAAAAAACTTGTTGAATATGATCTTTTAGTAGAATCTCTAGTCTAGAGTTAAAAGATCAACTTTTTATTTTTACACTGATTATCAATACAAGCCTAAGAACTTTAGTTGAGGGAAATCACGGCAGATGTTCTAACTCATCCCTACAGCATTCAAGATAAAAAAAAAAATGTTGACTTCTACTTTAATCTATGGTTATAGCAGAACAATGCAGATCTGGGAATTGTGAATACTGAAGAACATTAAATTAGTATTACAGTTACTTTATCTAGTTAGTAAGCTATTACATGGGCAGTTGCTTTTGAAAGTTAAAAGGAAACCTGTAAAAAAGAAAAGCATGGAAATTTCCACTGCTTAGCTTTTCTTCTGGAATACTAATTTCCTGGCTGTCAACCTGATCCTCCGGCTTCAGCACTTTGCGTTACTGACATGGAATGAGTATGGATACAACAACTTTTGACTTTTTCTAACTTTCCTTTTGAGCATAGTGGTTCTGAGTCACTTATTCAGAATGCGTTAAAGCTATAGGTTTGGGAAAATTACCAAGAAAACTAACATTTTCAGGAGAAGGTCAGCAGTGATAGCCCCATATTTCTTACATGACAGGTTTAGTTTAATTTAGTAATACTGGAGAGACTCATCAAGCACAGTACTTATAGTTGCTAATTACATCTCTCTTTTCATCTCTTGACCTGCACTGAAACAATGAGCATGGGGAACTTTTTGGCTGCTCTCAGCAATACCGTCTGCCCGTTTCCAAAAACCTTGTTTGAAAAACGAACAATTTAAATTAAGTTTTTTTTTTTGTTAAATAAGGCTCTAGGAGACTTGTATTGTCCAGTGTAGAGAGCTTGATGATGTTTATTCTGTGTACCATTGCAAAGATTCTAGATAGTTTACCTGCCATCAACATGTTCAGCACTTTTGTCCTCGCATGACCTACATCTAAATTGCTTTTTTTTTTATTTATAGGTCATCTATAACAACCGAGGAAGATGAAAATGGAAAAGTATTATTTATTAAAGGATGCTCTGCGCATATCGGATACACATCTCTGTGGACCAGGATCGCTTGTCACTTGGCTTAAGGAAGATGAGCAGAGACCAAAATTAAGGGATGAAATCATTGGCTTGAGACTGCAATAAGACTTCAAATACCACAGTGACAGCTAGGTGCTGTGCATCCAGCTGTGTCCCAACAGACTAAAGAAAGCAAGCAATCTGATGTATAATGTGTATAAAAGACTGAGAAAAGCAAAGTATCTGATCCCCAGGAGCCTGTTCTTGAAGACAAGCCTGCTATATGTCCCACACCGCAAGGCTGCAGTCTCTGTAGTTGCATGTATCAAAGTGCTTCACTAGAGCTGCTGCTGATCTCTTCATCTCACAGCCCACGTTATTTTATTTTTTAGAGAAGATTGGATTTCATACAACAGCTAACTGACTTTTTATTGGTATGGCTGCCATCAAACTATGCGAACGAGATGCAGAAAATTGGAGTTCCTACAAAACCCCTAAGACCTGTGGTCTCATACAAGGCGTTAGCTGTCATACTGACAAGGACACATTTCTTAGACCATCACCACATTACACAGTTAAAGCCTAAGTTTGGTAGATTCTTATTTATAATCAGCACAAGGGACGGTACTTACATTGAATGAGAAGTGTCCCTTGCTAGCTACTGTCTTAGTTCAACTCTTACGTTCACTACCCTCCCACCCAATACCCCTGCAGTGGAAATATTCCAGCATTGCGGGGGTTAATACGAGTAGCTGGACCCAATACCCCTGCAGTGGAAATATTCCAGCATTGCGGGGATTAATACGAGTAGCTGGACCCAACACCCCTGCAGTGAAAATATTCCAGCATTGCGGGGGTTAATACGAGTAGCTGGACCTGTCATGGGTGTTTGTTAAGAGAGCCAACTATCCCTACCCCTTCTGCCCCTCCTACATTCAAAAAAGCTGTATTATAGTTTCTAGCAATGAAAAGCGCTCTATGAATGAAAGGTCCCTCTGCTCCATTCATAGAGTACCTTTTGGTGTTGGAAGCTATATCGCTCCTTGTGCTGATTTAAAAAAATAAAAATAAACTTAGCCTTTATTATCTTGGAAATACTATGTGACTTTTTTTTTTTTTTTTTAGCTTCTTCAACAGATTTAAAGTAAATATGTAATGATACAAATATGGGATACATTGCTGGCTATTTATTGGCTACTAGCTACCTGGCTATCATGCTTACCTTTTGGTTTTAATATTTTGAGTCACTGACCCAAACAAAGCACAGAATCAATTAAATAAGTCCCACCAATATGCTAGATCTTGTCAATGGTCAATGAATCAATTAGTAATGATGCCAAAGAAATAAGCATGAGGGACAGTGAAATAACTTAATAAAAGGTTGACATCTGCAGCTCCCATATTTCTATCATTGCAACCTTTTTTTGCTACCCAATGATGTTATCAAGATCATAGAAAGGGCTTACTAAAACCAGGGCTTTTTTTCAGGGGGAACTTGGTGGAACTCAGTTCCACCACCTCTGGCTCAGACCCTTTGGTGCCTGCTCACCACAATCACTTGTAAACACAGAAGTCTGTTTTCTGTGTTTACAAGTGACAGCCCTGCACTCTGTATGTAATGCAATTCTGGAAATGAATGCCCTTTGAAGACCCTCCTACTGTTTTTGTGAAATTTGACTGACCACACCCACTATTTGATGTGATTTTGAGGGGGTGTGTAGGGGGAGGGGTTTTGCCGGAACGTGGTTAAGTTCCAGCACCTATTGTTTTAGAAAAAAAGTCCTGACTAAAACTACATTGGACTGACCCTCATGTAACAGTTAAAGAAATAATTATTCATATTTAAAAGTATTTTGACATTTTGGGGTTGATTTACTAAAACTGAAGAGTGAAAAATGTGGTGCAGCTGTGCATGGTAGCCAGTTTCTAACTTTAGCTTGTTCAAATAAGTTTTGACAAAAAAAAAACCTGGAAGCTGATTATGTTATGTATATTGTTGTGAATATTGAATCAGTGTTCAAAATTAGCTGCTAAGTATGTATTTTTTTTAATAGGGTTTAATATATTTTGTTAAAGTAAAATATATCTAGCATCTCTAAGTTTTTTTTTTTCTTTCCCATAAAAGTCTATATTGTAAATATAGCAACACAGCACCAATTCCACCATGTATCTGCCATGTGCCACCCTAGGTAAAAGCATCAATGCCAGTGTCAGTATACTGTATATTAATTCATCTAAAAAGGGACATAGGTAAGGCCAGGTTGGGGGACATGTTCCCATATAACAGGCCTGATAAACTCTTTCCAAAACCTTAGGAGTCAGCACTGCTTATGCAAAAGTCATTCATAAACAAAAGAGGACCTAAACCCTAACTGTAGTTGCCCTTTCCTGTATGCACTAATGCAAAGGTCTGATAGGGATCTTCTATATCCTGACTGCTATTGCTCCACTACTAGCTGAAAGTGAAATGAGATCAGCTGATGTGTAGTACAGGTTGTAGTGCTCCACTCCATGGCTTGATCATCAGTGGATCCCCCTTAGCTGAATACCACAAAAAGTTAGAGGGTGCTGGAGACGGCAGTGTATGGGTGTCTATAGTCTCTTCACTCCTTGGACTCAATTTTCCACACTGACCTAACCTACCTCCAAACCACTGATAGCAGTTGTGGAGATAGGTTGCAACTGAGCAGTACAATTGGAGAAAGTGCCCGGAAAAGGTCCTCCAGCATATAAGGAGGCGATGCCAAAATATACACATTATTTTTACAGTAATACTGCATATGACAGAGGTCTTAAATGATACTAACATTTGTACTTGTGTAAAGCATCAAATACAGATGATAGCCAATATATGAAAAGAGTTGCAAGATAAATCATACTCCTATTCTCAGCTGATCTCCGGGTAAGAAGCCAGTGGGCTCTATGTTTCCTCGTTTTGGCCTAGCTGTACCATTCCATTCCCAAAGGTCAACGCTGGAGCTGGAGGTTATGTCATCGTTGAATGGTAAAAGTAACTCAATATCAGATTTCCAGGAACTGGGGCTTGAGGTTAAAGGTGGATCAGAGTTGTTGCATGTTTTTGGAACAAGCTTTGGGGAAGCAGAATACTCACAATTTGTTTGTCAGAATTTTGGTCCCTTATTTCGAAACACTTCAAATATTCATTAGCCAGATCTGGGGAGGATACCGTAATGATCATCAGACTCTTTTTCACCATGGTAATGAGGATTTCTCCAGCTCTGATCTGTTTTGGTAGATGGCTAAAACAACATTTTAATAGGCGCAATACAAAAAAAAAATGGTCAAGGGCATTTTTAATGTGGTGCATCATAAAGAAAGTCACATGGAGTAATTTTGTGTATGAAGAATTTTACGAAGTGTTCCTATTTAACAATGGCGTATGTAGCGAAAGCTGAGAGCCCATTGATGTGTGTTTTTTCACACCTTAACAGGCAATGTATTAAGGCAGTATTTTTCAAAAGAATTGGTTGGCAATGCATCAAAAAGGTCCAAAAAGCCAGACATGCACAGTGTATGAAAACACAGTGCACCACAGTGCATGGCAGTGTTACCATGCAGGTGGATTGAAACTGCATTGCCCTTATGCAGTGATGGCGAACCTTGGCACCCCAGATGTTTTGGAACAACATTTCCCCTGATGCTCATCTACACTGCAGCGTGCATGAGCATCATGGGAAATGTAGTTCCAAAACTTCTGGGGTGCCAAGGTTCGCCATCACTGCCCTAGTGTCCTGGGATGCCATTCAAAATTAGTGTCTTGGGATGCCATTCAAAATTAGTGTCTTGGGATGCCATTCAAAATTAGTGGCACTGCGACTTGCTAACACATGTAATGTACATTAATGTGCATTGCAGTAACATGAACTTTAACATGCACATTACCTCAACACGCCACAATGAAAATGTCTGTGCTTGACCCCTAAAGTGTATGTAAACTTCATTAATTAAGTTCTTTTACTTGCGCTCCTTTGGTCTGTTAAATATACATTTAAAAGCATTTTGTTATATTTGTACAAAAACATACCTGTTGATCCTCCCAGAAACCCAGTGAGCTGATAACTTCCAATAGTTTTTGTAATTTTTGCAACCCAATAAGTGAATAAAATTATTATTTTTTTATAGATATATATGCCAGACAGTAAAATATGTATATATATTTCAATCTGTATACAGTTATTTTTTTAATGCATGCCAGTCTTCTAGTTGTGTTCATATTTCTAATTACAAAATGTGTATAGTGAAAGTATGCACTTCTAAAAATGTATGTTGTAATAAACTATGTATTTTTTTTATAGCGGCTCAGCGTTTGTCAGCTTTGTAATTTTTAGATTTAACCAATTTTAAAAAAAGCTTCAGACTGGCTTAAAAATAGAACACTTGATAAACAATGTTATTTTAAAACTAGTGGGGCTTGTGGAAGAATAATATTAAAAAAGGAGACATTTCCTTTGACCAGAAATTAGGCATTTAGAAGACATTTATTTAAAAGATATGTTTCTTATTTATTTTTAAACCTGAACTCCAGGCAAATCGCAAAGTACACAGTTGGAATACATGTTCTTCCTGCCAAATTATTTGTATTTCTGTTAATCCAGATTTATACAACACTGCCAGACAGCAAAGCCAGGCTAGAGACCTGACTTTTCTCTACTGTAGTTAATTAACCCAGGGCCGCTGATAAGGCATTACAGCCAGACCTCCTGTATTGGACCTGGGCCCCATCAGTTCAAAAGGGGGGCCTGGGCTCCTGCTAAGCAGGAGGGCTGGCTGTACTGTCTTATTGCAGGCACTAATCCTCTTCTGCCTCCCCCTGCAGCGCTGCCGGCTTCTCCTCCTCTCCATCCCGCCAGCTGCAATGCAGGGAGATTGGTTCTAGCACATGCGCCCCCTTCCATCTGCTGTCCAGCCCCCCCCCCCCCCATGTGTCCCTTTCCCACGCAGCTTCCATCCTCTCCTGCCAGCAACTGCTGCAGGCATACAGGGGGATGTTTCAGCATGGAGGGTGGGGAAAAAGGCTGGTAAATATGTATTTCACTGGCCCCTTCCTTTCCCTAATTAACACAGTGAGCGATCGGTACCAATCACTCCTGCGTCCATTCATAGCTGAAGCATAGTAAATTGTTTACTATGCTTCAGTTTGTGAAAGAGCAGGAAGCCTCAAAGCACTTCCTATTCATTCAGCTGTGCAGCTGAGGCTGCACAGAAAGGGACTGATAAATCTATGTCCTCAGTCACTTTCAGCCGGGGGGTTGTTGTCAGGTAGGCTGCATGGAGCCCATGATTTCCAACAGCAGCCCTGAATACATCTAGGTCACCTCCTTGTCCAAAGCCTGTGATTGGATAAGGAAGGAGTAGAGAGACAAAGATAAGATCACCACTCACTCTGCATTCTCCTTCTGTCACCATGTTCATGCAGAATATCTGATTGGTCCCTATTGCTGCCCTTACTTCTCCTAGTAGGAGTTCTTTTGTTCATGGAATAACAAGATGCTCATTTCACGTAAAATTTGAATACTTACACTAATTACATCTCAAAATATATTTAATGATTTTTACTGGATACATTACTACATTTTGTTTTTTGTTTTTTTTCCCTTTCTGCCTGGAGCTAAATTTTAATCCATTCCTGGATACTTTCCACAACATGTTAGTACTAGGAGTGCAATATAAAAGAAAGCTGCCAATCTTTGTATACTGATATTAAGTGATATTAATTAACATTAATGCTGCGTACACACGACCGGACTTTCTGGCAGAAAAGGTCCGACGGAATCATTCCGTCGGACATTCCGATCGTGTGTGGGCTTCATCTGACTTCTTCTTTCTAAAATTCTGACGGACCTAGAAATAGAACATGTTTCAAATCTTTCCGACGGAATCAATTCCTATCGGGAAAACCGTTCGTCTGTATGCTAGTCCGACTGACCAAAAACAACGCAAGGGCAGCTATTGGCTACTGGCTATTGAACTTCCTTCTTCTAGTCCCGTCATACGTCATCACGTTCTAAACAAGCGGACTTTGGTGTGATCGTATGTAGGCAAGTCTGTTTCAGCGGAACTCTGTCGGAAAGACCACCAGAGTCTACTCTGACAGAAAGTCCGGTCGTGTGTATGCGGCGTTAGAGTGAGAATGAAGTACTCAGAGATAGAGTAATTAAGTGTTAAAGTGAATATATGGTGTTCTATATATACACAGTATTCTTTATTATAATCTGTATAAAAAAAGAATAGTCCCCTAAATATGACATATTACATGAATATTTTATATTTTCTGTGTTCAGCCAAAAGGTGGAGTGCTAGGCTCCTTTTTTCATGTTCAGGATAACCAAGGCTAAGTTCACCTTTACAGAAAAAAAATAATAAATGCACAGATTTTCAGCCTCCTCACGACCAGAGTAGGGCAATGGACCCTGCTCTGGTCTTGGTGGTGTCATGACCAAAGACCGGTGGAGGGGGGGCTGAGTGCAAAAGCTGCACAGACCAGCCTAGCTGCAGGGAGGAGTTGAGGTTCAGGTACGTATATCTCCTTTTATTGTTCTACTAGACATAAACCAGCAATTATCTCTGCAGGGGACCTTTTTTTTTATTTGTCCAGAGTCGAGCCTTACAGAAAATCTGTCACTTTATTATAAATTTAGAGCAGAAGTCACAGACAAAAATAAAAAGATATGGATGAAAAGCACATATATAATACATGCAGTACTTTTTATCTGCTATGAACTGTCCTCAGTCTGATGGCCACCATCATTCACCCACCTACTGTAAGCCCATCCTTTCCTGGACCCACTCCAGCCAGTTATTGGATAGCGAAAGGAGGAGCAGCAAAATCTCTCCGTCAATCTGCTCTCTTCCTACCAGCATGCTTCTGGTCAGCACATGAACTGGTTGGCTCCTTGTGCAGCATATTCCTTATTCCTCCCCAGCAATGTAAATGTATGAAAACCCTGCTTAATGAGTGATGATATGTGTTTTGATGCATTTCCATTGATTAACATCAACGCATCAGGAGGAAACACTCATATCATGTTTGCAATTCATTTTAGCAACTGCTGTGAGTCATTCGCTTATACTACATGTGGTCAAAAAGGTGACAAAAAACCCCAAGCTCAATGCGTCACCTACCTCTGACTCCGCATGTTTGACTTTAGGGTAAACATCACCACTCTAGTCCTCTATGTGATCTCTACCAGTAGATCCTGATTGGTTCTTTGTATTAACAAAATATAAACAGTCCTAACAATTTTTGAATTATTGCACAGCCTTAACTATGGTGTTTTTGATTTATTTGTCTAGAGTCCTATTTTACTAAACTTGAAAGAGAATGTACTAAAATATTAAAGATAAATTTGTGATATATAAAAGAAACCTGTACAGACAGTTCCTGGGTTCAGAAAATGAAGTCCTGCTAGATCCCCTCAGGCTGGCCCATTTTACAGGTATAGCTATGTAAAATAAAAACTTAAAAATAAGTGCTTATACCGTTTAAAATCCAGTAATACACTGTTTCACCCTGCTCTGCACATGCTCAGTCGCTCTCCATTTTTAGTTTGTAGAGGCTGACGTGCTGAAAGCAAAATTAACCACTTAAGCCCCGGAAGGATTTACCTACTTCCTGACCAGGCCCTTTTTTGCGATACAGCACTGCGTTACTTTAACAATTGCGTGGTCGTTTAACGCTGTACCCAAATAAAATGTATGTCCTTTTTTCCCACAAATAGAGCTTTCTATTGGTGGCATTTGATAACCTCTGCAATTTAAATTTTTTTCGCTATAAACAAAAAAAGACCAACAACTTTGAAAAAAAAAAAAACAATATTTTTTACTTTCTGCTATAAAGCATACCCAATAAAAAATCAAATCTCTTCAAAAAATTTAGGCCAATATGTATTCTGCTATATATTTTTGGTAAAAAAAACAAAAAAAAAACAATAAGTGTATCTTGATTGGTTTGCGCAAAAGTTATAGCGTCTGCAAAATAGGGGAAAGATTTGGCATTTTTATTTTTTTTTTAGTAGTAATGGTGTTGATTTTTAGCGGGACTGCGACATTGCGGTGGACAGATTGGACACCTAGCTGACATTTTTGACACATTTCGGGGAACCAGTGACATTATTACAGTGATCAGTGCAAAATATATATCCCTCAGTGCAGAAACACAGGATCTCTGTGTCATCCCCTGACAGAACGGAGATCTGCCTTGTTTACTATGGCAGATCTCCGTACTGTCTCTGCGGGGAACGACCATGGGCGGCCGGTGGACATAGAGTCCACCGGACCTGCTGATTGGCTCCCCCGCTGGCCAATGGGCGCGCGCCCACATAACCTCATGCACAAACCAATGTACACCTACGACGATTCACGCAGCCGAGCCAACCTGCTGCTGTATAACTGCGGTGGCTGGTCGGCAAGAGGTCAAACCCTCCTATCCTTTACAGCCAAGGAAGCTGTTTCTGTTTGGACTGCAACTGCCATGGTGCTGCACATGTAATCAGTTATGACACCACCAATTTGATGGTTTGTCAGTTTGGTTGAGGACACAATCAAATCAAACTGTTTTTTGAAAACGGTAATCAATGAGTTTAGTCTCGCTTTACGATTTACTGCTAGGGCTTTGGGCTCAGCAAAATGGCAGCCTCCAGCAAGAAAAACAGGAGCAATTTAGAATGTATGTTCTTTACTAAATAACATTTTTTATGTTGTTTTTATGTTGTTATGGGTAAAGTCCCGCTTTAATTCGAATTTGTATGCAACTTGGAACAAGTACATATTTTAGGTGTAACTCCAGCTAAAAAAATATATTTTTAAGTTTTCAATAGCATAGGGAATAGCATAGGGATGGGTTGACACACCTGTAACCATAGGTGTGTGCCAGGTGTGCCTGGGCACACCCTAATCACCCATAGTTACCAACTGTCCTGGATTACATGCACATTACTAGGATGAATCTCCTCCCCCAGCAGTTTCAGGTGCTCCAAACTCTCAGGGTGACTGCAGGAACACCCCCAAGGTGGAACCTGCCTGCTCCTTGTTGCTTTCTTCTAGTACTGCAATTAAGCTTCAGTGGGCGGGATGGGGATGTGCCAGCCTTCGAGATCGTGCTGGGCTTGCCTTCTTCTGGTGGTGTCAGCTGTGCGCTGAGCAGAAGTCAGAAGGAGTGTGTGCAGACTAAAATATATATATAACACACATATACATACACAGTATCTCACAAAAGTGACTATGCCCCTCACATTTTTGTAAATATTTTATTATATCTTTTCATGTGACAATACTGACGAAATGACACTTTGCTACAATGTAAAGTAGTGAGTGTACAACTTGTATAAAAGTGTAAATTTACTGTCTCCTCAAAATAACTCAACATACAGCCATTAATGTCTAAACCGCTGACAACAAAAGTGAGTACACCCCTAAGTGAAAATGTCCAAATTGGGCCCAAAGTGTCAATATTTTGTGTGGCTACCATTACTTTCCAGCACTGCCTTAACCCCCTTGGACATGGAGTTCACCAGAGCTTTGCAGGTTGCCACTGGAGTCCTCTTCCACTCCTCCATCACGACATCACGGAGCTGGTGGATGTTAGAGACCTTGCGCTCCTCCACCTTCTATTTGAGGATGCCCCACAGATGCTCAATAGGGTTTAGGTCTGGAGACATGCTTGGCCAGTCAATCATCTTTAACCTCAGCTTCTTTAGCAAAGCAGTGTTCGTCTTGGAGGTGTGTTTGGGGTAGTTATCTTGGAATACTGCCCTGCAGCCCAGTCTCTGAAGGGAGGGATCATGCTCTGCTTCAGTATGTCACAGTACATGTTGGCATTCATGGTTCCCTCAACGAACTGTAGCTCCCCAGTGCCGGCAGCACTCATGCAGCCCGAGACCATGACACTCCCACCACCATGCTTGACTGTAGGCAAGACACACTTGTCTTTGTACTCCTCACCTGGTTGCCGCCACACAGGCTTGACACCATCTGAACTAAGTTTATCTTGGTCTCATCAGACCACAGGACATGGTTCCAGTAATCCATGTCCTTAGTCTGCTTGTCTTCAGCAAACTGTTTGCAGGCTTTGTTGTGCATCATCTTTAGAAGAGGCTTCCTTCTGGGACGACACCCATGCAGACCAATTTGATGCAGTGTGCGGCGTATGGTCTGAGCACTGACAGGCTGACTCCCACCCCTTCAACCTCTGGATATGACGCTGAGCACGTGCACTCAACTTCTTTGGTCGACCATGGAGAGGCCTGTTTTGAATGGAACCTGTTTAAACACTTCAGCCCTGGAAGATTTGGCTGCTGAATGACCAGGCCATTTTTTGCAATTCGGCAATGTGTCGCTTTAACTGACAATTGCGCGGTCGTGCAACGCTGCACCCAAACAAAATTGTCGTCCTTTTCCCACAAATAGAGCTACCTTTTGGTGGTATTTGATTGCCTCTGCGGTTTTTATTTTTTGCGCTATAAACAAAAAAAAGAGCGTCAATTTTGAAAAAAATGCCATATTTTGAACTTTTTGCTATTATAAATATCCCCATTTTTTTTTTTTTAAAAAAGCAAATTTTTCCTCAGTTTAGGCCGATATGTATTCTTCTACATATTTTTGGTAAAAAAAAAAAAAAAAAAATTGCAATAATCGTATATTGATTGGTTATGGTTATAATTACATTATGGCGGACACATCGGACATTTTTGGGACTGTTGGCATTTATACAGCAATCAGTGCTATAAAAATGCACTGATTAGTTTATAAAGGTCACTGGCAGGGAAGGGGTTAACACTAGGGGGCAATCAAGGGGTTAACCATGTTCCCTAGTGTGTGTTTCTAATTGAAGGGGGAGGGGACTGACTAGAGGAAGTTACGGATCGTGGTTCCTAGCTAATAGGAACACACGATCTGTCACTCCTCTCAGAACAGAACAGGGAAGTGTGTGTTTACACACACTCGTCCTTGTTCTGTCTCTCCTGCTCGCAATTGCTCGTGGCCAGTGGTCATCGCGACCGCTGGGCACGAGCATCGGCACCCCTGCTGTGCAGCGGGCACACGTCTACTATCCCGGTCCCGCGAGCCGACGTTTAGCTACGATGGTTCGCGGTATTGTGCCGACCTGCCGCAGTAAAACGACGGCGGCTGGTAGGCAAGTGGTTAACCGATGTATGGTCTTGGCCACCATGCTACAGCTCAGTTTCAGGGTCTTGGCAACCTTCTTATAGCCTAGGCCATCTTTATGTAGAGCAACAATTCTAATTTTTCAGATCCTCAGAGAGTTCTTTGCCATGAGGTGCCATGTTGAACTTCCAGTGACCAGTATGAGAGAGTGAGAGTGATAACACCAAATTTAACACACCTGCTCCCCATTCACACCTGAGACCTTGTAACACTAACGAGTCACATAACACCGGGGAGGGAAAATGGCTAATTGGGCCCAATTTGGACGTTTTACTTAGGGGTGTACTCACTTTTTTTTTACCAGTGGTTTAGACATTAATAGCTGTGTGTGGAGTTATTTTGAGGGGACAGCAAATTTACACTGTTATACAAGCTGTACACTCACTACTTTACATTGTAGCAAAGTGTCATTTCTTCAGTGTTGTCACATGAAAAGATAAAATAAAATATTTACAAAAATGTGAGGGGTGTACTTACTTTTGTGAGATACTGTATGTACACACACACACAATGTAATATATATATATATATATATATATATATACACACATAATATTACCAAAAGTATTGGGACACCTGCCTTTACATGCACATAAACTTTGATGGCATCCCAGTCTTAAGCTGGCCATACACCTATAGATTATCTGCATATCTTCTATGGTTAGATGGAAAAAGTGCAACAGATTTCTCCATGTTTGCTAAACTGTGTGGATGGAGGAATCTCCCACTTTTTCCATCTAACCATAGAAAATCTGCAGATAATCTATAGGTGTATGGCCAGCTTTAGTCTGTAGGGTTTATATATTGAGTTGGCCCACCCTTTACAGCTATAACAGCTTCAGCTCTTCTGGGAAGGCTGTCCACAAGGTTTAGGAGTGTGTCTATGGGAATGTTTGAGCATTCTTCCAGAAGCGCATTTGTGAGGTCAGGCACGGATGTTGGATGAGAAGGCAAGGTTTGCAGTCTCTGCTCTAATTTATCCCAAAGGTGTTCTATTGGGTTGAGGTCAGGACTCTGTGCAGGCCAGTCAAATTCCTCCATCCCAAACTTGCTCATCCATGTCTTTATGGACCTTGCTTTGTGCACTGATGCGTAATCATAGTGGACCAGGAAGGGGCCATCCCCAAAACTGTTCCCATAAAGATGGGAGCATGAAATTGTCCAAAATGTCTTAGTTGCTGATGCCTTAAGAGTTCCCTTCACTGGAACTAAGAGGCCAAGCCCAACCCCTGAAAAACAACCCCACACCATAATCCCCCCTCCAAATGATTTGCACCAGTGCACAAAGCAAGGTCCATAAAGACATGGATGATCGAGTTTGGGGTGGAGGAGCTTGACTGGCCTGCACAGAGTCCTGACCTCAACCCAATAGAACACCTTTGGGATGAATTCGAGCAGAGACTGCGAGCCAGGCCTTCTCATCCAACATCGGTGCCTGACCTCACAAATGAGCTGCTGTAATAATGGTCACACATTCCCATAGACACACTCCTAAACCTTGTGGACAGCCTTCCCAGAAGAGTTGAAGCTTTTATAGCAGAAAAGGGTGGGCCAACTCAATATTAAACCCTACAGACTAAGACTGGGATGCTATTAACGTTCATATGTGTGTGATATAGAGATATTATATATATATATATATATATATATATATATATATATATATAATATCTATCTATCTATCTATCTATCTATCTATCTATCTATCTATCTATCTATCTATCTATCTATCTATCTATCAAATGTGTGCGCATTTGAGCTTTGGGGTGCACACCCTAATGCCATAGGCTTGCACACACCTATGCCTGTAATGTTTGTTTTGCTGTCTGTCACTGTTCAGATGATTTCACCTCACTTTCTGTCCCTGCGACACCTCTTTCCCATGAGAACTCTTACAGGAGTGATTTTCTTTTCCTAGAAGTAGATTTCCTCTCACTTCCTGTTGTCTCGGACAGGAAGAAGATGAAATCTTCCTAATGAGGATATAGACAGTAGAAGCAAAAGAATGTTACCTCACTTCTACTTTCAACGCTAAACATGTTGTCACTTTCACACCTGCAAATCATGTAGTGTTTCCATGTTTTTGTGCAACCCCTGGAGATGTGCTTCTCAGATTATATTAAAGAGCTTTGTTTCTAGTCTCCACTTGGCTAAACACAGTATTAATGTTAAACCCCACAGCAAACATTTACGTATGTATTGCTATGAGATATGGAAACTCAATTTTCTTTATCTTTCAGACTAGGAACATTTTCACCAAGTATAGAAAATATCTGTTGCTCTTGCCAGAAATTGGGTAGCTTTGTCGATTATAAAATATAGCAAAATGAATGCCATTTTTATTTTGTAAACTTTGGGGGTTATTTACGAAAAGCAAATCGACTTTGCACTACAAGTGCACTTGGAAGTGCAGTCGCTGTAGATCTGAGAGGTAGATCTGAAATGAGGGGAAGCTCTGCTGATTTTATTATCCAATCATGTGCAAGCTAAAATACTGATTTTTATTCTCCTCGGATCTACAGCGACTGCACTTCTAAGTGCACTTTTAGTGCAAAGTGGGTTTGCCTTTAGTAAAATAACCCCCTATATCTCATCAACCACCATGTACCTGAGATTAAAAAAAAAGGGAGATATGTTTTTAACTCCAGCATGTGTGACAATCATGCCTGCCTCCATAGATACAATGTAGAAGCGAGTATAGCCATGAAAAGGTGTTCACAGGATCACCAGTTGAAAAAGGAGCATGAATGAAACCACATCATCTGAAGCTTGGTGAGCTGCAATATTGTAATTGCTTGTTTTTAAATGTGCTTTAATCACTGCAGCCCTGGAAGGATTTTCCCCTCTTAATGACCAGGCCATTTTTTGTGATACGGCACTGCATTACTTTAACTGACAATTGCACGGTCGTGCAACGCTGTAATAAATAAAACTGATGTAAATTCCTCAAACTCAACTTGTCCAAAACCAAGCTCATATTTCCTCCTCCAAAATGTCTCTTCCCCTGACTTCTCTGGCACAACTATCCACCCAACCCCACACGCCAGAGTGCTAGGTATTATCCTGGACTCTAAACTCTTCTTTCAGCCCCACATCCAATCACTTTCCAAAGCTTGCCACCTCAACATCTCCAAACTTCATCCCTTCTTAACCAATGAAACCACAAAGCTCCTGATTCACTCCCTGGTCATCTCTCGCCTCAATTACTGCAACTCCCTCCTCATTGGCTTACTCTTAAATAGACTATCCCCCCTTCAGCCCATCATGAATTCTGCTGCAAAACTCATCCACCTTACAAACCGCTCAATGTCTGCTACCCCTCTCTGCCAATCCCTCTATTGGCTGTCACTCACCCAACAAATTAAATTCAAAATACTAACAATAAGTTACAAAGCCATCCACAACTAGGCCCCCAACTACATCACTAGCCTAGTCTCAAAATACCAACCTAATTGTCCTCATCGTTCCTCCCAAGACCTCCTACTTTCTAGCTCCCTCATCACCTCCTCCCATATTCGCCTCCAGGACTTCTCCTGAGCCTCTCCCATCCTCTGGAATACCCTACCCCAATTTGTCAGACTATCTCCAAATCTATCTACTTTTAGGCGATCCCTGAAAACGTTTCTCTTCAGAGAAGCCTATCCTGCCTCCATCTAACAACTGTTCTTTTATTTTCTTTATCAGCTCATCCCCCACAGCTATTACCCTTTCGTATCACTTGAACCTCCCTCCTAGATTGTAAGCTCTAACGAGCAGGGCCCTCCAATTCTTCCTGTATTGTATTGTAATTGTATGTCCGACTGTTGCAAAGCGCTGCGTAAAGTGTTGGCACTGTATAAATCCTGTATAATAATAATAATATAAAATAATAATAATATAAAATAATATTTTTTTTTTTCCACAAATTGAGCTTTCTTTTGGTGGTATTTGATCACCTCTGCGGTTTTTATTTTTTGCGCTGTAAACAAAAGAAGACTGACAATTTTGAAAAAAGCAATATTTTTTACTTTCTACTAGAATACATATCCAAAAAAAAAAATTTAAATAAAACAAAATGTCTTCATAAATTTAGGCCAATATGTATTCTGCCTATATATTTTTTGTAAAAAAAAAAATCCCAATAAGCGTATATTGACTAGTTTGCGCAAAAGTTATAGCCTTTACAAACTACAGGATAGATTTATGGACTTTTATTTTTTTATTGTTTTTACTGGTAATGGCGGCGATCAGTGATTTTTAGCGGGACTGCAACATTGCGACGGACAAATCTGACTCCAAGTGACACTTTTTGGGGACGAGTGACACAATACAGTGATCAGTGCTAAAAAAAAATAAAAAAATAAAAAAATATGACACTGGCAGGGAAGGGGGTAACAAAGGGGTGATCAAAGGGTTAAATGTGTTCACGGTTTGTACTTTCTTACTGTGTGGGGGAAGTACTGACAGGAAGAACACAGATCGCTGTTCCTGATTACTAGGAACAGACGATATCCATGTTCTCTCCTGTCAGAATGGGGATCTGCCTTATTTACATAGGCAGATCCCCGTTCTGCCTCCCTGTGGAGCAACTGCAGGTGTCCGGCGGACATTGGATCCACCGGACACATGCATCGGCTCCTCCATCGTGCAGCGGGCGTGCGTGCCCACACTATCTATTGCATATACAGGTACATTGTTTCACGCAGTAGAGCCGCCCTGCAGCAATATATATATGGTGGGCGGCCCTTAAGTGGTTAAAGTATAACTTAAGGCAAAACTTTTTTTTAGTTTTGGATAGAGTAGACAGGGATTAGAATGCTTCTCAGCTTTTATTGCTTGTCTGTGCCCCCTTCAAGGAGATTCACCCTCTCTCTCTGCAATGGGGTGCAAATTGTGAAAAAAAAAAAAAAAAAAAAAAAAAAAAATGATAGGGGTTAAAACCCTCCCTTTTAAATTATAGGTCTACTTTTAGGCTCCATGCACACTGGAGCTGATAAACTGCAGTTTATTGGCGTTTTGGCATTTTTTTTTTTTAAAAACCCATAAACTCCACTCTATGTTATCCTATGTGTCCATGCACACATGGACGTTTTTTAGCTTTAATGAGCAGTGGAGTTTATGGGCTTTTTTCTGAACGCCAGAAATTCGCGTTCAAAGTGCCATTTTTCACCGCTAAAAAAAGCCAAACGCCGATAAACGCTTTCATAACAATAACAGCATATATAACAAAATGCTTTCAATTGTATATATAGCAGACCAAAAGGTAAAATATAAGAACTTCATTGTGATTACATACACTTTAGGGCCCCTATGCAGTAGAAGTAAAATTCACACTCATCGGCACATTTTTTAAGCAGTTTATTTATTATGTTTGTACATTTACGTACTGTATAAATGATAAACCAGATATACAAAATGTGCAACTAATGCATTTTATTATTCATCATCTTATTTCAACAGACAATTGACTCTGGGATAGAACTCTAGAAGACTATAGATTTGTTTATCCATAGTAGTAAAATAGAAACACTTCACACATCAGAACTAGCAGCAATAAAGTTCTTTTTTCAAAGTGAAAAGTCTGCTACTGCTGTAACTCTCCAGACATCAGGTTTAAACATGCAGTTTGAGTAGCTGTCCACACTTGGTTTGCACCTCAAGATGACCGCTAGAATCAGGTTATCAGCAGGCACGGGAATTTGGAGAGGATAGCCACATTTTTTGGAGGGCTAAAAAACAAATCCATGATTGATACCTTTTTTTAAAATTCTCATTTGAAACCCAAATATTTTCACCAGAATGTTCAAAAGATACCCTTAAAACATTACTGGACTATCTACGGGCGCCTGAAATAATACTGGTGTGGGTGGCATCTTACATGTAAATAAAATGGCACATATTTGAGTGGTACAAGGGAGTTGTTGCCCAGGGGAAAGGGGTTTATGTTAAAATTTTAGCCTAGAGAAGAAAATTAAGGCTGAAATTTGCAGACTGGCATAGGCAAGGGACAGATTTTAGAAATCTACTCAATTAATTGAAAACAATAAATTCACACCATGGCTTCAGTTTTTCTATAGAAGATTAAAAAAGGTCAACACTTGAATGGTTAGCCTGCAGTCAAACCATTCTTTCTCAGTAGATAAGCCACTATGCAAAGATTTTCTGCACTTGATAAGTCTCTGCCAATAGTGAGACGTAGTCATTTCTTTTTTTATTTTTGAGGTATTTGAGTTGGGGCTCAAATGTGTCAAATAGACGCAAGGTCTTTTTTTTTTTATTTGTAGACTGTAGATTCCTGGCTACTGTCACCACTCTTGATAAGGGGCACGTGGAGTACAAGGATTGGAAGATTTGCTGAAGAATAGTCACAAGTGAATTTCTAGCATTCTGGAAACGCTCCTTGATTAATTAGTGTTGCAGGTCATTCATTCATAAGTACCAAGTGCACTGCTCATGAATTTTGTGACCAGCCTTAGCATTCCTAATTGACAATTCACTCAAGGTGGTGCATGCTTGGTATAGCAGTAGTAGATCTGTTACAGTTGTAGAAAAAAAGATAAAAAAAGAAAAAACAAGAAAAACAAGAAAGCCTGTATTCATTTATTGAGGATGATTATCAACCTCAACTAGTCCAACTACGCCAAGAACACATATATAAATATTTTGTTTTTTTAAACTAGGGAACACTATGCTCACAATTTTATGAATGTAAGTATATAATTATAAAAGAAAACTGTTACAGCAAACAAAATAAAAGAACTAGAAAATAAAACAGTTAATGCTTCTTGGCAAAGTTCTATTACAGTTCATACCTGATATAGTCTGGACTAATTAGAATATTCACAAAACTTATTAAAAGGCTTAAAAGGCATGTATAGCCCAAATGTTTATTTTATTTTTGTATATTGCATGGTAGAGTAAACACCAGTTGGTTTAATTTGTCTTTCCTTTGGGAAGATTTCTCATTTACTTACTGTACTGGAGCCTTATTTCAGGTATTTTTTTTCCTTTTATTTTTTTTTGGACCATTGTAAGTATGCATATACCATACCTGGCCATTCCTGTGAATTAAGAGAATGACTAAGTTTCTGCTACTACAGTGATCCTCGCTCTTTTCTGGGTCCAGTGACAAGCGGTTTTCCTACTACATAGAAAACACATGGGGCCGCCTGCTTGGCATGACTGCCATTCATAGAACGCCTTGCACTTTTCTCTATTAACCACTTAAGGATCAAGCCTCTTTCTGGGATTTGGTGTTTACAAATTAAAAAACATTTTTTTTTGCTAGAAAATTACTTAGGAAAAAAAAATAATGTTTGGGGGTTCTAACACCCTAGAAAATAAAATGGCGGTCGTTGCAAAACTCTGTCACACCGTATGTGCTCAGCGGTCTTACAAGCGCACTTTTTTGGGAAAAAATACACTTTTTTGAATTAAAAAATAAAACCGTAAAGTTGGTCCAATTTTTTTTATATTGTGAAAAATAATGTTACGCCAAATTGCTACCCAACATGTCACGCTTCAAAATTGCGCCTGCTTGTGGAATGGCGACAAACTTTTACCCTTAAAAATCTCCATAGGTGACGTTTAAAAAATTCTACAGGTTGCATGTTTTGAGTTACAGAGCAGGGCTAGGATTATTGCTCTTGCTCTAACGATCATGGCAATACCTCACATGTGTGGTTTGAACACCGTTTTCATATGCGGGCGCTGCTTACGTATGCGTTCGCTTCTGCACAACTCGGCAGGACGGGGCGCGTTTAAAAAAATATGTTTTCCTATTTATTTTATCTTTTATTTTTACACTGTTCTTTTAAAAAAAAGTTTCACTTTTATTCCTATTACAAGGAATGAACACATCCCTTGTAATAGAAAAAAGGCATGACAGGACCTCTTAAATAAAAGATCTGGGAACAAAAGGACCTCAGATCTCAAATTTACAGTAAAATGCAATAAAAAAAAATAAAAAACAAAAAATAAAAAAATGAAAAGGTCATTTGAAGAAAAAAATAAATTAAAAAAAATGTCTCTAAGAGCTATAGGCGGAAGTGACGTTTTGACGTGCAATGGCATGGAGACGGGTGGGGGCCATCTTCCCCTCACTCATCTCTATACCACACACAGAAGAGGACCCGATCACTTTTGCCACTAACAACGGCTCCGTAAGCGCCGGAGGGCACCAGAGCGCAGCAGGAGGGACGTTCTCCCGCAGCCGATGAAAGTGACCTTGTGCCTGCTGAAGAAGGGGATACTGGGGTTATGGTAGCTAGTGACGGCGGGCGGTCCGTAAGTGGTTACGGCATTTTCTGATTGGTCAAGGTGAAGATCATGACCTCACCATCCCACCTTTCCACCTTGTCCAATCAAACAGAAACCCTTTCCATGCTTTGAGAAAATGCAAAGCGCTCTCTGAATGACACCTGTGCCAAGCAAACGATCCCCTGTGGTTACTATTCAGCAGGACAGCTGCTCAGCATAAGACCCAGAAGAGAAATGAAGATCACTGTAGAACAGGGGTCTTCAAACTACGGCCCTCCAGTTGTTCAGGAACTACAGTTCCCATCATGCCTAGTCATGTCTGTGAATGTCAGAGCTTTACAATGCCTCATGGGTTGTGTAATTCTGCAACAGCTGGAGGGCTGTAGTTTGAGGATCCCTGCTGTAGAAGCAGCAGCTAAGGTGATTCTCCGCTTCCACAGAAATGAGCCAGGTAGGAAATATGCATACTTGATCGCTCCAAGCTGAACCAATATAACTCGGCAAAAAAAAAAAAAAAGGAACTTAGCTTTACCACAAAGTGAAAGGGAAACCTCTCCTCTTAGATAGTTGTCACAAGTGTCCCTATAAAATTCACCCAGATCTCTTGATCTGGTTACAGCGTAAAAATTTTGTATTCGGTCACTAGAACAACCAAAAGGTGTAACTCTACCCAGTTTCCAACCCATCTCTACTGTATACAAAACAGCTTCTGGCTTACATACAATTTAAGGGTCCATTCACATTAGCTGGTGGGACAACACATCCCAGTGCAGTCCTAGTGCAAGAACAAGGCAATTTGACTTTTCATGTTATCAGTTCACATCAACACGCTGAAAAAAGAAAAAAAAAAAAAAAAAAAAAAAAAAAAGGGAGGGCATGTTGCACCTTTTGCACAGCAAAGCACATTCCGACACACTGGAACCCATTATAACACGCTGCTGTGCATAACAAGAACACTGTATTCTCTAGTGATGCAAGAGTCAGTGGCAGAAACCAATTGGCTCAGTGGAAACCAAGAACCTGCCAAATATCCTCCCATTAGTTTGTGTCTTAGGAGCCTTCGGGCAGCTGTTTTTTTTTTTTTTTTTTTGGGGGGGGGGGGGTTCAGTCAAATCAATTGGCAGTGTGGGTGGCAGGAGTGGTTGGCAAAAACTAATTTTTGCAAGAAAACATTTAATTCAGGGATAGTGGCTGTAAGCTGTCCATACCCTTACAGATAAGACAGTCACCTATTCCCAGCTGAGGGAAGCATGTTCAGCAGCAGGTTTGGTCATCTATTGATAGGATCAAATCTGAGCACTATGGACAGACCACACACTTCTATAACCACATCTAAATTCCCCAGCCTTTGAATATTGCACCAAATTGGTGCCAGTACTAAAATGAGCCGTAAGTACAGAAATACAAGTTTCCTTTTTCCAGTCACATGTTTGCACTTTACCTATACAGCAAATGTGTCTCCATATTCACAGTGTAGAAAGCAGTATTGGATGCTCTAGAAGTTGAAAATACTGATTCGTTCAGAAAGAGGACTATAATACTGTGAAATATTTTTGACACCCACCAGTACAAAATTATTTGAGTACATTTACAGAATTACATGCCATCCACATAAGCATGAGAGATGTTCACCAGCAAGAAAGTCACTAAACTGTAAAACCCAGAGCAGCAGAAAATAAGTCCATCATTTGTGATCTTGAATATTAACTTCATGAGACTCAGTAGGACACCGAAATAAAAAAAATCATCAGTCTGTTTTGATTTACTGCTGTGATGCCTGTGCAACGCGTAGCTCTTCCATCACTGAGAGTAGCAGCCTACAAACATGTTCACTATGACGCTCAAGAGCAACTATTTCTTCACCTTGTCTTTCAATCACTTCTTCTAAATCTGATTTGTACCTATAAAATATATATAAAGTTGCCATGTTAGGACATTGTACATATACATGAAAACACGATGTGTAAATAAATTAAATATGTCTTATACTGACAGTCAGCCATTTCATTTGCTAAATAAAGTGACCCTAACTACTTTATATGGAATATGCCCATAATGAAAGGATCAGACACATCAATAGCAATAGAATCAATAGCAGAATAATAAAAAACATTATGAAAGCTGCACAAACATGGACTCTTCACAGCAATGTCTTTGTAGCTCAATCAGGGTAATATAGCTGCATAGCATAGTCTCTGTAAGACTCTATAGCAACAAAGCCGAGAACCACTACTTCAATAAAACAAGAGAACACAGCTACTTGTGCTTATCCTTATAAACATCCTCCCTCTCAGTGAAGTCCAGGGTGGATAACACATAACACTGCTGAAGGGATCCCAGACTGGGGGGGCACCCGAAACTGCAGAAATATGGTAGTTAGTCCTCCCTAGAGTAGCTGCATCTTCCAGAGAAGCTGGGTGCTATAAGGCTGCAGCCTTGCTGCCCACCTACTGGCTCTGAGAGTGGAGGGGCACTTACCTGGCTGCAGATCACTTGTGAAGCTACCTCTGATGTATGTTAATCTCTCTGATCTGCTGTGGAAGGGAAGCTGAGGAACCTATCTTCCTATGTGTGTCCAGGAAGCAGGGAGCGGTGGGAAAAGGAGTTAAAGGGGGCTGCACCTGCAACGGAGTTAGGTGAGTGAATGGGCAGTACTCTACAATACTTTTAAGTTCTTTTCACTTCCTGTGCCAGAGACAGAACAAACTAAAAAGGAATCTCCCAAAGTGCAGGCTAATCTACCCTTAGACCCCTTTCACACTGGGGCGTGGGCACCGTTAGCGGTAAAACGCCGCTATTTTTAGCAGCGCTTTACCGTCATTTTTGCTGGGTTTTCGGCAGCTAGCGGGGCAGTTTTAACTCCCACTAGTGGCCGAAAAAGGGTTCAAACGGCCCGCGCTTTGCAGGCGGTTCTGCAGCAGTGCCCATTCATTTCAATAGGCAGGAGCGGTGTATACACCGCTCCTTCACTGCTCCAAAGATGCGTCTTGCAGGACTTTTTTTTAGAGTCCTGCCAGCGCACTGGAGGGCTTTCACACTGGAGAGACAGGAGCTATGCAGGTGCTATTTTTAGTGCTGTAGCGCCTGTAAAGCGCCCCAGTGTGAAAGGGGTCTTAGACAGTTGTCACCAGAACAGATGCCCCCATTGGAAGATTTTCCAATACCTCCTGCTCTGGTAAGCATACTGGGACACTTGTTAAAAGGGAACCAAACAAGATCAACATACAGAAGATGCCTTTTTTTTTTTTTTTTTAAGGTGAAAATTCATAGACCCCTTTCACACTGAGACGTTTTTCAGGCGCTTTTGGGCTAAAAATAGCGCCTGTAAAGCGCTTGAAAAACGGCTCCCCAGCAGTCTCAGAATCGGTGCCAGTCTTTTGCAAATATCTCCTAAACGTGTGTATATTTAGGAGATATTTGTTGCACCTACAGGTAAGCCTTAATCTAGGCTTACCTGTAGGTAAAAGTGGTCCCAGAGGGTTTACAACCACTTTAAAAGGCAATGCCCTGTAACCACATTCCCCAGCTGCTGTGACCACGCTTTCTTTTAGCAGTGGAAACACTTTCCTGTGAAACGGCTAGGTGGTTGGGTGTCTACCTAGATCAGATCTCCCAGTGCTCCCCTGCCTACTGTATACCAAGCTCATCACTTCAAAATCTGCAGCCAGTGGCATGAGCCGAAGCCCGGATTTTCCTAGGTTTATTCTGAAAAATAAACTTCCTTGAATATAAAACATAGCACCGTACCCTTTTGTTTTTCTAACATGTTGAAATAGGATTCTTCCCATGGCGTTGATATATTACTTAATGTATATATTATGTCATGTAATGTACTGTTCAGGTCTGCAAGACCAATTAGAATAAATTAATGATCTCTAGAATGGTGTGTAGTAGCAAATTGTGACACTAATGGCCACAAGATATTTATGTTAAGCTTTAATTTTAAACTAACATTTGAGAACCTATTTTTCCACATGCAAACAATGTATCCAACCAACAGCATTACATCTCTTCTATGGAATATTGCTTTCTGCGGAAATCCGTCAGAGCAACAGTTAAAAAAATATATGTGGTTGGTCAAAGAAGGCATCTAAAAAATGAGAGAATCAATGGGTTTTAATTTCAGGAGGAATTGTGCACATGAAACTGTGTATAACCATGGATAGGAGAAGGAGAAGGAGAGAATTAATCAACTTTATTTCAAAGATAACAAATAGTTTCAGGTCCAGCCAAAACTAAAAAAAAAAAAAAAATAGTACAGAAGAACATTACTCTAAAATGTCATATCTAAAAGCAAATATACCTTTAACCACTTAAGGACCGACCCTCTTTTTGAGATGTGTTGTTTACAAGTTAAAAACAGTTTTTATTGCTAGAAAATGACTTAGAAAAAAAAAAATGTATAATGTTGGGAGTACTAACACCCTAGAGAATAAAATGGCGGTCGTTGCAATACTTTGTCACACCGTATTTGCGCAGCAGTCTTACAAGCGCACTTTTTTGGAAAAAAATACACTTAATTGAATTAAAAAATGAGTAAAGTTAGCCCAATATTTTTTATATTGTGAAAGATAATGTTACGCTTCTAAATTGCGCCCGCTCATGGAATGGCGACAAACCTTTACCCCAAAAAATCTCCATAGGCGATGTTTAAAAAAACTCTACAGTTTGCATGGTTTAGGTTACAGAAGAGATCTAGGGCTAGAATTATTGCTCTCGCTCTACCAATCGTGGCAATACCTCACGTGTGGTTTGAACACGGTTTTCATATGCGGGCACTACTCACGTATGTGTTCGCGTCTGCACGCAAACTCAGCGGGACGAGGCGCGTTTAGACATTTTTTCTCATTTTGCTATTTTTTTTTTTTTTTAAACACTGTTAAAAAAAAAAAAAAAAAAAGCTTCACTTTTATTCCTATTACAAGGAATGTAAACATCCCAGCATGACAGGACCTCTTAAATGTGAGATCTGGGAGCAAAAAGACCTCAGATCTCATATTTACACTTAAATGCAAAAAAAAAAAAAAAAATTGTCATTTAAAAAAAAATTGAAAAAAAAATGGCCCTTTAAGAGCTCTGGGCGGAAGTGACGTTTTGACCCTGCATCGTTATGGAGACGAGTGGGGGCCATCTTCCCCTCACTCGTCTCCATGCCCAGCCAGGGTGAAGATCCGATTGCCTCCGCTGCTGCAGACAGACCCAGTAAGCGGCGGAGGGCGCCGGAGCGTGGCAGGAGGGGGGCCCCTCTCCCGCCACCGATAAAAGTGATCTTGCAGCGAATCCCACGAAGAAACCACTCTTATCAGAAACTGGACCGCCGGCCGAATACGAGGATACCAGGGTTATGGCAGCTGCTGCTAAAACAACGATATCCCCTGTCAAAGTTAGCACATATATCGGCGTGTGGTGGTCAAGAAGTGGTTAAATCAAATATTTTTTTTTTATTTTTATAATTCTACATACAAACAAATAATATATAAAAATAACACAAAACCAATCAAACCTTGCACTTCTCGTATTAAAGTAACTTAAAGTATAATAATCAAAGCATAATAGGAGCATAAATACAATTTACTCATCAAATTAAGCTCCCTTAAGAACTGTCAGACTATGGTAGCTTCCTCTATGTAGCTTCAAATTATCTCTTTTACATATTAAATTTCTTCTCTTCTCATCTACTCCTCACCCTTCTACCTCAGCTCTTTACTCCTGTCTACTAGATGAACCATCATAAAATTCATTACTAGGTTCTAACCACAATGACCATATTTTACCAAACCTTTGGGGTGTACCTCTATGCTTATATGTTTAGTTTTGTCTTTTAAGTATATAGTTAAGTTTCTTAACCCATTGTTTATGGGTTGGAGGATCAGTAGATAACCATTTTTGTAGAATAACTTTACGTGCCAAGTATAGAGATCCTAGCCACATAGTGTACATCTCTACTGGTAATACTCCATTAGGTATTATTCCCAGTAGTACAAGTTTGGATGTCCCGGTTATCTCAGTGGAGCATAATAAATGTAACCACTTCAGCCCCGGAAGAAATTTACCCCCTTCCTGACCAGAGCACTTTTTGCGATTCGGCACTGCGTCGCTTTAACTGACAATTGCGTGGTCATGCGATGTTGTACCCAAACAAAATTTTTTTTTGCGCTATAAACAAAAAAAAGAGCGCCAATTTTGAAAAAAAAAACGCATTATTTTTTGCTATAATAAATATCCCCCAAAAAATATATATATAAAAAAAATATTTTTTCCTCAGTTTAGGCCGATATGTATTCTATTTCTACATATTTTTGGGAAAAAAAAAAAAAAAGTCGCAATAAGCGTATATTGATTGGTTTGTGCAAAAGTTATAGCGTCTACAAAATAGGAGATTTATAGCATTTTTATTTATTTATTTATTTTTTTTACTAGTAAAGGCAGCGATCTGCGATTTTTATCATGACTGCGACATTATGGCGGACACAGCGGGCAATTTTGACACCTTTTTGGGACCATTGGCATCAATACAGCGATCGATGCTATAAAATTGCATTGATTTTTGTAAAAGTGTCACTGGCAGTGAAGGGGTTAACACTAGGGGGCGATTGAGGGGTTAACTGTGTTCCCTGGGAGGTGCATTCTAACTGAAGGGGGAGGGGACTGACTGAAGGAAGTGACGGATTGTGGTTCCTAGCTAATAGGAATACACGATCTGTCACTCCTGTCAGAACAGAAAAGGAAAGCGCAGGGGAGCCAACCTGCCGCAGTATAACTGCGGCGGTTGGTCAGGAAGCGGTTAAAGTTATGAATATTTTTTCCCAGTAACTATGGAGCTTTGGACATCGCCAGAGCATGTGGAGAAGATAACCATTAAATAAAGAGCCTCGCAGGCATAACGGTGTTATGTTTTTTCCCCCCCAAGCATAGAGTTTTTGTGGGGTATGAGCCCTATGCATAATAAAAAGCTGAGACAGCCTTTGAGAGGGCGAGAGAGATAACCTGGGAAGTATTTCCAAGGCTCGTGTCCAGTCCACCTTATCTAGATCTGTCACCTTGCCACCAAGGAAAACTATTTTTATGTTTTTCAGTTTTCTCTATCATTTTTAAGTTGGAATAAAGATCTCCTATTAATCCTTGTTTTGTACAGGCAGCCGAGGTTGCCTTTGTTAGTATTTTAGAGTGTTCATACTGTAATTGGATTTTTGAGCTTTGAATTTGTAATGCATGACATATTTGAAGATATTGGTAAAAATTGCTATTCGTAAACTGATAGCGTTCCTTTAATATATCAAAGTGAAGTAGAACATCCCCTTCATATAACTGATACAAAAATATTATGCCCGCCTTTTTCCAATCTGGAAATTCTGAGAGCCTATTCAATTCATAAAGACAAAAAAGTTATCCCATATGGGCATATGTTTCGTATACCCCCTATGCTGAGTGATATTTCACACTGCTTCCCATATCCTATGGATCAAGTAGAAAGTAGGGAACCCCATTTTATTATAAAAACGGTGAGCTACTATTAGTTGAACTAAAGGATATTTTTTTTAAATTGGGATACTATTATCTTCTGTGTAGGGTCTTCCATGCCAATGTTCTAGTTTTAATGCTATAAAGTAATAAAGTATAAAGATACATTTGGTATTGCAATTCCAACTTATCTATGGGCTGTTGTAATATTTCAAATCTAATTCTAAATTTTCCACCCTTCCACACGAGATGCCTAAAAACCGAATCAATAGTCCTAAATAATCGTAACATCAACCATATAGTATCTGGGGCATCCACACCATCTTCACCAAATTCGCTCTCCCCACCATAGACCATGGAAATTTACTCCACGTTTTACTCTGTTGTCTAAATTTAGCAATAAGAGGGAGTATGTTCCTATCTGTATATTCTATAACATTCGGTGCAATTACCACACCCAAATATATAAATGATGTAACCAAGGCCAACTTCTGGCATGGATTGGTATTGAATCCTGAGAAGGATCCATACATGTCTATTAAGGACTGCAAACAGAGATGGGACCGGGTGCCCCAGAAACACTAGAGTATCGTCCGTATAAAGTGCTATCTTATCTTCACCCGTAGATCTAAAAAATCCCACAATATTTGTAGAGGAACGAATAGCCTCCGCCAGTGGTTCAATGGCCAGAGCAAAAAGAAGCGGGGATAAGGGACACTGCCTCGTCCCTCTGGACAATGAAAAGGGGGCCGATACACATCCATTAACCTGTACTCTTGCACTTGGGGAGTCATACAAAAAGTTGTATCCAATTAATAGGTCTGGGGCCAAACCCATAACATTTTAAGCATTTCCACAAAAAGACCCACTCTATGCTGTTGAATGCTTTAGCCAAATCGAGTGACATTATGGCTCTATTTCCCATGTTATCTGTTGGAAGTTGTAAATTTAGGAATAACCGTCGGATATTATTTGCTGTGGATCTATTAGGAATAAAGCCTGATTGGTCACAATGGATTCGTTTTAAAATACATCTTGATAGTCTAGTCGCCAATGGCTTTGCCAACAACTTAATACCTGATGTTAAAGATATTGGACGATATGAATCAGGGTTACTTGGGTCCTTATCAGGTTTCAATAAAATAATAATTACTGCTTCATTCATAGAGGGGGGTAATGAATCCACCTCCATGGCATAGTTAAAGACATCGAGCAGTTCAGGTAGCAATATATCCCCATATTTTTTACAGGGCTCAAAATTTCTGAGCTACTAGCCAGGTCTCAAGTGTTACTCGCCACCAGTTGCCCCACCCAACCCTTACCCTGCCCCGCCCCTAATCACGCCATCATAAATTAGCTCATGAAATGACACTTAAATGTTTTATGTAGAATTAAGTTACAAAAATAAATTTTAACAATAACTTTATCATTTCCCCTCAGCACCCATCAATGCAGCGTGAACTGTGACCATCATTGCAGCCTCACCGTGCCCCGCATTGCAGCCTCACCGTGCCCCGCATTGCAGCCTCACCGTGCCCCGCATTGCAGCCTCACCGTGCCCCGCATTGCAGCCTCACCGTGCCCCGCATTGCAGCCTCACCGTGCCCCGCATTGCAGCCTCACCGTGCCCCGCATTGCAGCCTCACCGTGCCCCGCATTGCAGCCTCACCGGGCACCCGCATTGCAGCCTCACCGTGCCCCGCATTGCAGCCTCACCGTGCCCCGCATTGCAGCCTCACCGGGCACCCGCATTGCAGCCTCACCGGGCCCCGCATTGCAGCCTCACCGGGCCCCGCATTGCAGCCTCACCGGGCACCCGCATTGCAGCCTCACCGTGCCCCGCATTGCAGCCTCACCGTGCCCCGCATTGCAGCCTCACCGGGCACCCGCATTGCAGCCTCACCGTGCCCCGCATTGCAGCCTCACCGTGCCCCGCATTGCAGCCTCACCGTGCCCCGCATTGCAGCCTCACCGTGCCCCACATTGCAGCCTCACCGTGCCCCGCATTGCAGCCTCACCGTGCCCCGCATTGCAGCCTCACCGTGCCCCGCATTGCAGCCTCACCGGGCACCCGCATTGCAGCCTCACCGTGCCCCGCATTGCAGCCTCACCGTGCCCCGCATTGCAGCCTTACAGTGCCCCACATTGCAGCCTTACAGTGCCCCACATTGCAGCCTTACAGTGCCCCACATTGCAGCCTTACAGTGCCCCCATTGCAGCCTTACAGTGCTCCCATTGCAGCCTTGACAGGGCGGAGGAAGTGAGATTGGTGGCCGGATCATAACTGGAGTTAGAGGGGAGCCACGAGCGGTAAAACACGCTGTAACAGCCGACACTGAAACTGTCTCCGCTCTGCTTACTCTCACACAGCCCCGCCTCCTCCTAACCCCGCGTCTGTAATAGACCAAATGCATCCCAGCAATGGACCCGCGTTCTGTCTATTACAGGAGTGGGGTTAGGAGGAGGCGGGGCTGTGTGAGAGAAAAAAAAAGAAAAAAAAAAAAAAAACTAACCTGTAAAAGGTAACCCATTTTTTTTTTGTATAATATGAAAGATTTTACGTCGCAAGAATTGTGATCTTTTTACTCTAAGCAAAAAAATCGTGATTCTCATTTTGGCCAGAATCGTACAGCTCTACTCCCACACTTCAAAAACCTGCTGGTAGGTTAATTGGTTCCTGCCCAATTTGGCTCTAGTGTGCATGTACACATATGAAATAGGGACCTAATATTGTAAGCTTTTAGGAGGGCAGAGACTGATGTGTATGTACATATTGTAAAGTGTTGTGTAAATTGTTGTGCTATATAAATGCCCATAAGAAATAATGATAAATACAGTTAGGGTTACAGCCTTTCAGTGCCCCACATTGCAGCCTTACATTGCAGCCTTACAATGCCCCCATTGCAGCCTTAAATTTCAACCTTACAGTGCCCCCATTGCAGCCTTGCCAGGGCGGAGGAAGTGAGAGGGGTGGCCGGATCGTGACTGGAGTTAGAGGGGAGCCGCGAGCGGTAAAACACGCTGCAACAGCTGACATTGAAACTGTCTCCGCTCTGCTCACTCTCACACAGCCCCGCCTCCTCCTAACCCCGCGTCTGTAATAGACAGAATGCATCCCAGCATTGGACCCGCATTCTATTACAGGAGCGGGGTTAGGAGGCGGGGCTGTGTGAGAGTGAGCAGGGCGGAGACAGTTTCAATGTCAGCTGTTCCAGCGTGTTTTACCGCTCGCGGCTCTCCTCTAACTCCCTGCACTCTTCCACCGGGAGAACGGCTCCCGGTCAACCCCGCTCGCCGGTGGTGCTCCCCCCCCACTCCCAGGCAGCCCAGCTCCTTGCCAACCCCCATTTTCCACTTGCAAAATGCGAGTGGAAAATTTGAGGGCTGCTTTTTATATATTTCCCCTGTAAGACCATCTGGTCCTGGTGCTTTATTATTAGGTAGATGGGATACTGCATTTCTTAACTCATCCAAAGTTAATGGGCCTTCCAAAGCCACCCTTTTATCATTTGAAATGCTTGGTAGATCAATGGTGTCGAAGAATCTATCCAGGGACTCCTCAGAGTAGGATACCCTGCTGTTGTATAGTGCCTAATAAAATTCCCCAAATACCTCCAGTAAATATACCTTAATTACATGCCTAGTGGTCGAAGTTGGAAAATCTGACAGCAAAAGCAATGGTATCTAATGTTGTATATGATTAATTTTGGCCCAAGCCTTGCTAAAGCATTATATACTGTAAGAACATCCATGTCTAGTCATAGGTTGCTGGACATGGAATTCATCTTTGCAAATCTATAAAATAAAAATGACTGAGGTCAGCCTAGTTGTAAACCATAAAAACACAAAAAAAAGTAAACCGTCTTATGCTGGGTACACACGAGTAGGAACCAACTGACATTCAGTTAGTGTGTACAGCTGCCTGTCAGACAGAAGCGAGTGTCACAAATCGCTTCTGTCGAATGGGAATGGTGGAGAACCAGAATTCGATCAATCCTGGCAGCCAATGGCTGTGGGCGCTGATCAGTGTGTCCCCCTGTCAGAATACAATAGCACAGCGGGGGACATTGCTGCATCAACATCGCTTGTGTTGGTACGGCAATCTGTCAGTTTTTCATTCAACCCTCTGGGTTGAAAAAAAAAAAAAAAACACAGAACAGGAGTGAATGTACCATGCTTTCGCTAAGTATTTACATGAGATTTTCTTTGCCCAATTTGGCCTATAATGATTGCATGTTGCAGAAGCACACTGTACAGGTATCCCTGGTCAACCAATTATATTCCCAGGTGCCTGCTATGGGTTTCCCCAAAATAAGGCTGGCGACAGGTATATCTGCAAGTTTGTTAGGCTGAATAAAAATTAAAAATATACGTACAGAAACATTTTTTTTGCAAGCAAAATTCTACAGAGGTCAAATTTTTGATCCAGAATTTCATGACCACAGCAGGTTCAAGCCATAGAAAAGTTTGTGAAGCTACTTACCTGAATCCAATCCCTGGTAAGGGTTCGGGCGCACGGTCAGTCTTCCTTCGTTGTTCAATAATATCTGCATCAAGTTTCCTTCTATTAAACTTGCATATATGCACTACAAAAAAGAAGAAAGTCAAAATATTAAAGCTACAGTGTATATGTATATTGGTCCATGTTATTTTGCTGTACATTTTTTTTTTTTAAACAGTAGATACCAGGATCTCAGTACTAGCATATTTTGACAAATATATGTAAATATATTTTGGAAATATAGTTATAAATGCAATGAATCCTGAAGCAGAACAGGTGACCATGCCCTTTTGTTAAGTTTGCATTACGAAGGGTTAAAGTATAACTAAAAGGCCAAAAAAAAAACTTAAAGTTTTTGATAGATTCAAGAGGGATTAGAACACTTGTCCATTTTTTTTTATTGTGGTCGGTGCCCCCCATTAAAGAGATTCAGCCACTCTATTTGTCCTGTTTACCATTATCATTGAAAGTGAAAGTAAAAGAAAACCCCACTTTTAGGTTGTCCCTACAAAAAGAATAGAGGTGAACTCTTCCAATGTGGATACTAGCTCTGGTGACCTGGGGATCCGCAAAGAATTCCCTTAATTTGCAGGTTTTTTCTTCTCACTTCCTGTTTAGCTATGGTACAGGAAGTGAAGGTAAATCTCCATAATGGGATACTCACTCTATCCAAAATAATAAAAACATTGCCTATAGTTCTACTTTAAGCTGGCCACACATGGCTCAGTTTTTTTGGTTCAGCCAGAGAGCCGAACAAAAAAAACTGAACCGATTCCCCCATCCACATATTTGAGGTAATGCAGGAACCCTCCCAGCTGTGTCATTGTATTCTGCAAGTGGGACTCCCCCACCGCCAGAACACACTGATCAGCGCTGCAGCTAAATGG
Source organism: Aquarana catesbeiana (assembly GCF_042186555.1). Classification (NCBI taxonomy): domain Eukaryota; kingdom Metazoa; phylum Chordata; class Amphibia; order Anura; family Ranidae; genus Aquarana; species Aquarana catesbeiana. The sequence continues at coordinate 761,503,795 of NC_133324.1, forward strand.
CTGCCTGCATTGATTAAAATGTTCCAACAAGCCACTTCATGAGAAGTCAATCATTTGATCGACTTCTCATGAACAGGAACAGCCATAGATGGATGAAAATTCGGCAAATGCCTGCTGAACAGACCAAATTTTAATCCATCTATGGAGCTTTGGTGTTAAGCTTGTGTTACAGGGAGCTTATAGTACGGGACACAGGAAAGGTCAGAGTACGGCACACAGGAAAGGTCAGAGTACGGCACACAGGTAAGGTCAGAGTACGGCACACAGGTAAGGTCAGAGTACGGCACACAGGTAAGGTCAGAGTACGGCACACAGGTAAGGTCAGAGTACGGCACACAGGTAAGGTCAGAGTACGGCACACAGGTAAGGTCAGAGTACGGCACACAGGTAAGGTCAGAGTACGGCACACAGGTAAGGTCAGAGTACGGCACACAGGTAAGGTCAGAGTACGGCACACAGGTAAGGTCAGAGTACGGCACACAGGTAAGGTCAGAGTACGGCACACAGGTAAGGTCAGAGTACGGCACACAGGTAAGGTCAGAGTACGGCACACAGGTAAGGTCAGAGTACGGCACACAGGTAAGGTCAGAGTACGGCACACAGGTAAGGTCAGAGTACGGCACACAGGTAAGGTCAGAGTACGGCACACAGGTAAGGTCAGAGTACGGCACACAGGTAAGGTCAGAGTACGGCACACAGGTAAGGTCAGAGTACGGCACACAGGTAAGGTCAGAGTACGGCACACAGGTAAGGTCAGAGTACGGCACACAGGTAAGGTCAGAGTACGGCACACAGGTAAGGTCAGAGTACGGCACACAGGTAAGGTCAGAGTACGGGACACAGGCAAGGTCAGAGTACGGCGCACAGGTAAGGTCAGAGTACGGCGCACAGGTAAGGTCAGAGTACGGCGCACAGGTAAGGTCAGAGTACGGCACACAGGTAAGGTCAGAGTACGGCACACAGGTAAGGTCAGAGTACGGCACACAGGTAAGGTCAGAGTACGGCACACAGGTAAGGTCAGAGTACGGGACACAGGCAAGGTCAGAGTACGGGACACAGGTAAGGTCAGAGTACGGGACACAGGTAAGGTTAGAGTAAGGGACACAGGTAAGGTTAGAGTAAGTTGCTAGGAGGATTAGTTTGAGGGCTAGTGTTAGCACTACAGGGAGGGTGAGTGTTAGGGCTAAAGAAAGGGCTAGTGTGAGGGATAGTGTTACGTTCACAAGGAAAAGTTAGTGTTGCTAGAGCAATAGGGAGGCTTTCTATAGGCTGTATAGTAGCTCAGTGTTTAACACCTTTGCCTTGCAGGACTAGGGTCCTCGGCTCCAATCCTGTCCAGGATGCAATCTGCATAGAATTTGTATGTTCTCCATGTGCTTGAATGGATTTACCCTGGGTACTCTGGTTTGCTCCCACATAGAGCTGCACAATTAATCGTCAAGAATCGCTATCGCGATCTTGACTAAAGTGTTTCACAATTCTTACTATGCAAAGAATTCTCTCTGCTCTTCTGAAGCCACAGCCCTCAAAAGAAAGGAAGAGAAAAACTGGGCAGTCTGCCAAGAATCAAAACATTCTTTATCAGTTGAACTTAAGTATAAACATTGTAACAATTTGTCAATGGAATAGACTTTGTGTTAAGTGAAAAAAGTTTAAAGACTAAACCTTTTTCTGACATTTGTTGGTTTCAAGTTAAAATCTTTTTTTTTGCTAGAAAATTACTTAGAACCCCCAAACATTATATATATTTTTTTAGTAGACACCCTAGAGAATAAAATGGTGGTTGTTGCAATATTTTATGTCACACTATTTGCGCAGCGGTCTTTCAAATGCAATTTTTTTGGAAAAAAATACTTTAATGAATTATAAAAAAAAAAAAAAAAAAATCTAACCAGTAAAGGTAACCTATTTTTTTTTTTTTGTATAATGTGAAACATTTTACGTCGCAAGAATTGTGAGAGAGAATTGTGATCTTTTTATTCTAAGAAAAAAAATCGTGGTTCTCATTTTGGCCAGAATCGTACAGCTCTACTCCCACACTTCAAAAACCTGCTGGTAGGTTAATTGGTTCCTGCCCAATTTGGCTCTAGTGTGTATGTACACATATGAAATAGGGACCTAATATTGTAAGCTTTTAGGAGGGCAGAGACTGAGGTGTATGAACATTTTGTAAAGCGTTGTGTAAATTGTTGTGCTATATAAAATGCCCATAAGAAATAATGATAAATACAGTTAGGGTTACAGGGAAGGCTAGTTTTATGGTCACAGAAGGTTAGTGTTAAATAGGCTAGTGTGGAGGGTTTCAAGGAAGGTTAGCGTTACGGCTGCTATACATGGTTTGCATTTCGTCCGATTCGGAAATAAATGCCCCTGTCAGCATCACTCAGTTCAGAGCAGTGTTAATTTAGTCGACTAAAACATTTTTGGCGATTAAATACGACTAAAAATTAAAACAATTGAGATGACTAAAATACGACTAAAACTAAAAAACGGCATTTTAGTCAAAATCCTAAAATGAGACTAAAACTAAAATGCCATTTTAGTCAAAAGACTAATGCCTTGTACACACGATCGGACATTCCGACAACAAAATCCATTGGACTTTTTCTGATGGATGTTGGCTCAAACTTGTCTTGCATACACAGTCAAACAAAGTTGGTCGGAAATTCCGAATGTCAAGAACGCGGTGACGTACAACACATACAACGAGCCGAGAAAAATGAAGTTCAATAGCCAGTGCGGCTCTTCTGCTTTATTCTGAGCATGCGTGGCACTTTGTGTGTCGGAACTGTCTACACACGATCGGAATTTACGCGATCGGATTTTGTTGTCGGAAAATTTTATAGCCAGGTCTCAAACTTTGTGTGCTGGAAATTCCGATGGAGCCTACACACGGTCGGAATTTCTGGCAACAAGCTCCGATCCCACATTTTCCGTCGGAAAGTCCGATCGTGTGTACAGGGCATTAGACTTAAACTAAATTTAAATTTGACTTAAAAATTAACACTGGTCTGTAGTGCATGTTCATACCTCAATACCATAAATAATAGCATATTAGATTTATGACTCCAGCCGTATAGAATGAGTTTGGAAATTGTAGAGAAATGTTAACTAATGCATTACAATTTAATTACACCCATTAGATTTTAGATGACTAAAATTAGTTTTAGTCAACTAAGATGTACTGGAGATTTTAGTGGACTAAAACATAGGACATTTTAGTTGACTAAAATGTACTGGAGATTTAGTCGACTAAATATGACTAAAACTAAAACAAATGCAGAAGACTAAAATGGGACTAAAACTAAAATGCCATTTTAGTCCTAAGACTAAAACTAAATCGAAATTTGCTGCCAAAATTAACACTGGTTCAGAGGAGGTCGTAGGATTTAAACATTTATTTATTATTTATTTATTTTAGGTACTTATATAGCGCCGTCAATTTACGCAGCGCTTTACATATACATAGTACATTCACATCAGTCCCTACCCTCAAGGAGCTTACAATCTAAGGTCCCTAATTCACATTCATACATACTAGGGACAATTTAGACAGGATCCAATTAACCTACCAGCATGTCTTTGGAGTAAAAATGACCTAATCTACAATAAACGGATACATTCACACACACACACACACTCTAGTGCTTATTGAAAAAGCAAAAGAATGAGGTAAACCATGAGTGATGCTGCCCTTCGCAACCATTATTATAATGTTATTTAAAGACAGATATGAAAGAGAAAAAAAAAAATGGCACCAACATTATATGGTCCACAGTTTAGATGTTCAATATTGTTTATATCAAGTCAATCTGCATCATATTTGAAAATTCAGCAAATCAAATATATATATATATATATATATATATATATATATATATATATATATATATATATATATATATATATATATATATATATATACACACACACACACACACACACACACACACACACATATATATATATATAACACACACACATATATTCATATAACATGTATATACTTTTGAAAGCAGACCAGCATGTGTTTGATTTTGGTTCATTAAGATTGCTTATCTATACCCATAAGGGCAATAGTCTTAACACTGCACTGCCCCATGTATGGTGCTCATATATGATGTCCCATCAAGTCCTTTCTGTCCTCCTTTGTGAAGACCATACAGCTCTCAACCATTGTTCTTACAGACCACCTGCTTGTTTGGGAACAGAGCATATGACTCAAACCATGCAACTGACAATGACTCTCCCACAGAAGTACACGAATATCAAACAGCAGGTTGTAAAGTAATTAGACAGGCCAATGTCAGAACAGTTGCTGGTGGTCCTTCCCACCTCCGCCATTGTAAGCTACATTTTAGAGCAGAAGTGTTTGCTTCTTTAAGTGCATCCATGAAACCAAATATGAGCAGCAGCCTTAAAGACGACTCACGCAGACCACATCCAAAGGAAAAATAAAAATACGATTATCTTGCCTAATTAGGACATTTTTTCTGCCAAGTAAATGTGTGTTCAAGTCAGATGTGATGATTAAAGGCATTGATTTGTTGGAATCACCAATGTGTAAACCTTCAAACAACAATATTTATCTAATAAAAAGGGCAATAAAGGAGAACTTTAGAACTTGTAGATGATAACTGAACTTTTGCTTATTAGTTGCAATATGTGAAATAATTATGTTTGGTTTGTCAACCTAATCTTCTTACGTGTAAGAAAAAAAAGAAAAAGAAGTAAACCTCAAGTTGCAGCCAAAAAGAGAAAGCATGGGTATAAAAAAATAAATCGAAGCATCTGTATAGGCACCATAGAAAAATAGCAGTCTTGACCCCCTTTTCTATACAATGCCAAGTAAGAAAAGCATCTAGTGGCGGTTCTGATGGTAATTTCTGAAAAGTGGTGCTGTCCAGTCATATAGCAGGTCCCTCCTATTCCTTCTGTATTGAACTTCTGTATTGTACTGTCCTCCTCTACATTGTAAAGCACTGTGTAAACTGCTGGCGATATATAAATCCTGTAGAATAGAATACTCCCATTTTTTATTCCAAGCAACTAAATCTCCTATAAGATAAAATGATCAACTTTGCCAATAGTCTGTATTACATCTCATTCTCTTATAGTGGCACATGCTCACGTCAAGCATTGTACCTTAAGAAAAAAACGTAAAAATACTTTTAACCATCAGTTAAGGCATAAAGCAAATTCTTGTGCTTCTTGTACAACACTTCTTGAGTTAAATTGTATGTCAGGTTAAACATTTTTCAGTTTCAACTCCTTGGCTATTGAAACGGTCAACAGAAAGTACGGAAAAAAAAATACCAATACCAATAGAAGGAGTGACAGACCAAATGGTAAAGAGTCTAAATAGATTTATTGATTTTAATTTAGGAAGTAATTTTTCTAACAGAGTCCTGGATAGCAGCAAAAACTGGACAAGTTTTCCAATCATTTTCCACTCCATCCAAATTAAAAAAAAAAAATAAATAAAACTTTAATATACTGTCTATTATTTTCAAACCACACCACAGTTCTAAAGATGGGATGATTTAAAGTTTCCTCATTCTTCATAAGCCCTAACCTGCAACATGAAGTGGTGTTTACTTCTGCAGTCTAATTCCTTCTGAAGGACCACATCTATTCAAAAAGTCTATTTGAAGATTCTCAAAATTATTGGCAAGAAAAAATAAAAAAAAAACAAAAAACAAAAAATATTCGCTTTGCTCTTGCTAAAAAAAAAATTCTACTAAAAATCCATGATAGAATCTGAAATCCCTAAGAGTCCTTAAACATAAATCTTATACAAAAAGAAATAAAGATGTAGTATCTGCTGGTGAAGCACTAATCCTGAATACGTAAGCTAGCAAAAACCTTTAATAGAGACTGGTGAACCAGGGGCTCTGCCAAGCAAAGGATCACCGAGTAGAGTCATGATAATACAAAGAATGGTTTCTTCTGAGCAAGAGTTAGCCAGCGTCTGGTGTTATAAGGGTGAACTAGGTCCAATTGTCACTAAACTTATAACCAGAAGAAAAAAAAAAAAAACACAACACAGGGCTGCAGAGTGCAAGCCAAAATTATGCCATTCGGTACTTATACTGGAGACTTTATTAATTGAAGGGATACAGTACTTTCACATTACACGCCAAGGTCCCCCATCTCACATGCAAACATACCAATCTGGAGAGCAGCCAATCTGTCTACCATCATGTCCTTGGAGTGTGTGTGTGTGTGTGTGTGTGTGTGTGTGTGTGTGTGTGTGTGTGTGTGTGTAGGGGGACAGACTAGATTATCCTATCTGAGGAAATTCATGCACGCACAGGGAGAACAAGCATGCAGATAGCGTCCTGAACCAGGGACTCCAGTGCTGCAAGCTAGAAGTGCTGACCACTAAGCCACTGCAGTTTCCTGGTAGGAAAGTGTTATTTGGTTTACTCAAAATAATAATGCGATTTGGTTATAATACGTGACCTATTGATTTATGTGAAGTGAGATATTAATGAAAACCACTGAAAGTGGTTTCAATTAATGCAGCTTGTTCTTTTTAAGCACGCACCACACACATTTTTAATTAAATTTGTGTCAATGGGAAAGCCCCTGAAATGCATAGTAAATACAGCATACATATTTCAGATGTATTGGAAATGTGTTCACAATTGCTATTCAAATGTATTGATGATGACCTTGCTAATAAAAAAAAAATGATTTTTTTTCCAAAAAGAGCAAGCTTACAAAGGTTTCAAACACATTTTAAATGCAGCCAGCTCATGTCTAGTTTAACTAAAACACATTTAGGATTTCACAGGGGGAAGCTTTTGTCTTCATCAGCTTGCAATGTCTGTGGACACAAGGGCTTACCATGGAAAGAATAAAGATATTTGGCAAATACCGAGGCCCATTTATCATGCGGATGTTCGCCACATTAAGTCCAAATGTAGGCAAATTTAGCTTTTCAATAGATTCCTAAGAGCTTTTGTATTATTCTTTTGCTGTGATAGTAGTAATAGAGTTGTCTGAGGCTGTCCACAGACAAGTGCTCCCCTTTTCCACCTCCTTTAGTCCAAAACAAGCAAATGCTCCCAATGCAGATGCGCATGACGAAAATCCTTTGAAAGAAACTGTGCAGTCACCTTCTACATAGAAGATCTGTTGCCTTGAGGTACCTTATAACTGCCAGATAACAGACTGATGACCCAGAAGAATACTTTGTCCTCATATAAATTCTTAGAATCTAAGCACGATTTTAAAGATCATTATATTAAAGCAAAATAAAATGTTCCTTAGGAACAATTTGTTTGTTGAATTGCCTTGAGTAACCTTGCATCTCAGAAAAAAAAGAAAAGACACATTGGTAAACTAACTAACAGACAAGCCAAAGTATAGAAGCAGGAAAGTATGCACAGGGGACACTATGGATATGGTATTAGCATGCAAGCTTATTGGTACCCAGAGACAATAAAAAGGACAGCAGTTTTCAGCTAGATTAGCAGAGAATAGAATTGATTTACTAAAGACAAATAGACTGCTCACTTGCACTTGTCCCTCTGGAACAAAGTGAATGTGGCGAAATTTCACTTCAGAAAGAATACCCAATCGCGTACAAGGAGAAAAAATTTTTTTTTGCTTTCCCATGATTCGATGATGGAAGTCAGCAGAGCTTGACCTCATTCACTAAGCTTTAGGAAATTCCCTTTCAAAGTGCAACTTCCCTTACAAACTGAACAATCTATTTGCCTTTAATAAAACTCCTCCAATGCATGCCTGCATAAACCGGCAAATGAATGGCTCACATAGGGAATAGTCTATTTGGCAGGTTCCATACCCACCTCTTACTGCTGCTATTCCCTTAATATTCCTTTGATGTCAGGGAGCTTGAGCCAACTGCTGTTGGAAAGTTAGGCATAGGATGCCATTACATGTCTCACCATTGAATTGTTTTCTGGCAGAGGTATGTGCATTACTGAGCATCGGTGTCTATCTTGGGTGTAACAGTAGCAGTTGAATATGAAAAATGTATCCCAGCCAATCTGCCCAATCTCCTACTAAGAACAATCTGAGCAGCCTAAAGGAGCCATCATTCTCACTAAGCACCTATAGTGCATCTGCAGATCAACAGACCTCACAAGAGACTGCACGATTTGTCTGCCCTTAGTTTCCAGTATTGGATGTCAACTAAATATTTGCGTTCAGCTTGGCACAATATTCAGATCAAAACACATGGGCAGAGAAAGGATCTTTTCTTTTTCTAATGGAAGATGGATTTATTAAAATGATAAACAGATATATTCTGTTACTTCCTATCCACTACATTACCCAAACATTGTTATTAATGTTTGAATTAATCAAACCACTTCTGAAAATCTGGCCGTGTATGAGCAGTCAAAAATAAATAAATAAATAAAATAAAATCTAAACAACAGCCAAAGATATACAAAAATAAAAAATAAATTAAAAAATTACAAAAAAAAGGACCCCTTAGCTCTACAATACTGAATAAGGCCTACTTATAAATGGTTGAAATGTTTCCCAAGGGTAAATGTCAATTCCAATGGTTTATTCAAACTATAATTTTTGATATGGTCAACTTCTCCATTTACTTTCATCTTATTTCACAAAAGGTGAACATAATTCTTCTTGATAGATTTTCACTGAGAACTTATACCACTGAAGGATAAATTCCTTATAACAGAGTAATTTATATTTTGCCACTTACCTAGCCTGCATCTCTTTACCATTTATTACAGTTCACTTCAATATTGCAACTTCCATGCCAACTTTTATAAACTGGAGGAAAACCAAGCAAGATTTGCAGGTGGAATTGAGCAAAACGGGTGCCAAAGGAAGATTCTTCTAAACAGGCAATTTGCTATCTTGAATCTACTGTTTAATTCTTAGTATGCTGTATAGCTCAGCACAAATAGGCTTGATCTGAACTATTTATCTTGAAGCAGATGAAAAAAACCCTAGTTTTAAAAGCCCATTTCACTGAAGCACAGCAAGTACTGGGGAGGAAGACTCAACTTCAAACACAATATATAACAAAAGCCAACTACTTAGTAAGAGGTTTGTCTTTTTAAATAGAGAAGGACATGGATTGGCCATGGAAATAAATAAAGGAAGATCACTTCTCCTTTTAAACACCAGGGATGTATGAAAGGTAAAAGTAATGAGCCTTTGATGTCAGGCAGCCCATAGAATTCAAACCCTGGCTTTGCCTCGGTTGGTTTTCACTTGCAAAACAACATAATACAACCTTCAAAGTTCAAAAACTAAAACACAATAAGCTAAAAGAGACGACAACATCAAAGTAATCCAAAAAGGGAATTTAAAACAAACAAATAAACAAAATTGATTGGAACAATGAGGGTCATGAACACAACAAAGATGAGCTACTATTTAAGCTTGATGTAGGAAAAGATCTTAAATTAGTGATCATTTAAAAAATGAACACTTTGCTAGCTGATTCTGCTGTCCAACCTGAAGGTAACAGAATTCGTTGGAGAAGTATTTTCCAATCCATATGGTTATGGTCATTCCTTTAAAATCTTATTTAAACCCACTAGAGAAAAAAAAAAAAAAAACACGTTGCATTGGCTTGGATTTTCCCAGCTGCTTGCTACCATTTTACCCGATAAAAAACCCAAATTAGGTCATCTTTATAGACCAGTATAAATGATCTTTAAGAGCATTTAAACTTCACATACATTACCTGCCACCACTTAATGTCCATTGGCGTACTAGTTGTATGCTTATGAATAAATTGAAATAATCCACACATGTGATGCCTTACATAAGAAGCCCTTTTTGCTTACGGGGGGTGTGCACTGCAGACACGGGTTGCCCCTGGGGAAACAATAGCAATTGACTGGGTGAATCTATCTAGGCCAATTGGCTTCTACACCAAACCGGATCAGCCAGGAAACATCAGCTAGTCTCATGAAGGAATCTACAAACATTCCCTGATCTGAAAGTACACTAGCAGATTTGAACCCAGGTGTTTAACATAATACTGGATATTATTACAATCTCGGTGGTCAGCGCATTTCTATACGAGATCTGAACTAGCATAAAACCAGAAATATTTGACAACATATGGATTTACAAAAGACAAAATGGACTGTTCACTTTGCAAGGGAATTTTCCCCAGAATTTAGTAAATGGAGGTGAAGTTCTGCTGTCTTCCAACATCCAATCATGTGCAAGCAAAAAATGTAGTTTTTATTTTCTTGCACATGATTGGTTATGTCAACAGCCTATTTGCCTTTAGCAAATCAACCCCATCATGTAATTCGAAATATACAAAACTCTGAAGTTCTGGAAATAACTGCAGTACCACAAAGCCTAAACGTTTTTAGATTAAAATGGCTTATGGTGTTGAAAATGTTATCTAGTTTGGAAACTAGTATCCTATCACAGTAGTGTTGGGCAACCAAACTGATGCCCTCTACCCTTGAGGAATCTGGCATGCAACTAAAGAAAAAAAAAAAGATTTATCACAATAATTAAAACTTTTTTACTTCTATTGTCTATGGGCCACTAGAGGACTATCATGAAGCAAGAAGACGGCTCAATTCAATACGCATAAGGAACCACATATAAGATATATATTCACACACACACATACACAAAACTGTGCCAAGGGTAGCCACAGCACTCTATTGCTTGAAATAAATGTCCAGGTGCTCACCCACAAAGAATTCCATATAGATCCAAAACTTGTTTAGAGGCACTCAAGGAGGGTCTTGCAGCAGAGGAAGATTCTCAAGGCTTAGTATTGCGAAAGATGGACTGAACTTCACTGAAACGTTGACAATAAAAACACAGTTTTTGATCTTCCTCCTCTGCAAGACCCGAGAGTGCCTCAGCGAGATAAAGTCGGCCGTGGACCAGGAGATCTGAATTCCCAAAATGTTTAAAAGGTACTAACTGACTAGGGGCAAACTGCCCTGGTCTCATGACAGAGGGAACATATCCATGGGGAGAATCTGGGGATTTGTCCCAATTCATTTTAAGTCCCGAAAATCTACCGTTTTCGATAATCTGTAGAGCTGTCAGGAGGGAGGGGCCAGAGTCCGATACAGTATAATATCGTTGGCATATAGCCCCACCTTCTCCACTGAACCAGATGTCAGTCAATGAATATCCAGATGTGCCCTAAGAGCCACCGCCAGTGCATATAGGAGGGGTGAGATGGGGCACCCCTGTCTCATTTCTCTTGAAAGTGGGAGGGCGCCAGAGGTCCAACCATTAGCTACTACGCTGGCCTGCGGAGCGTTGTAAAGGATAGCGAGCCATTTAATAAAGTTGGGGCCAAACCCAAAGCAGTGAAGACACTGCCACTCAACCGAATCGAAGGCCTTAGCTGCGTCAAGGGAGACAATTACTCTAGATCCTATTTGGTGATGGGCAGCCTGAATATTCATAAAGATACTCTAGTAGCAAAGGCCATATTTTTCGCTGGCATGAAACCCGTTTGATCGGGATGAATTAGGGAGAGAATAACTTTATTATGGAGCAAAGCTAAGATTGTGGCCAATATTTTAACGTTAGTTTGCAATAGTGAGATAGCTCTATATGATTCAGGTAGGTGGGGGTCCTTGCCAGGCTTAGGGATGAGAACTACGATGGCTTTACACGTAGATTCTGGAAGGGCAGTGGCCTCAAATATCACTTGAAAAAGAGCAAGAAGTCTAGGGACTAAGACATCAGAAAAGTGGACATAAAATTCAATAGGCAGGCCATCAGAGCTGGGGGCTTTAGCTTTAGAAAAATGCGAAAGAGCAAGCTTAATGTCGTTTGTTGAGAGCAGAGCCTCCAACATATTCACCTGTTCATTGGTCAATTTAGGGAGGGCGAGTGTCAGAAACCATGAATCAGACTGAGACAGAAATACAGTTAAAATCACACTTGTATAATATTATTATTATTATTATTATTATTAAGTAAACAGAGCAACGTAGTCAAATCATAGCCAGAGTTTGGTAACAGGAACAGATAGTCAGACAAGCCAGGACGTCAGGGAACCAGAGATCAGCATACTTCAGGACAGGCCAGGAAATCAGGAAACTGGAGAATCAGTGTAGCGGAATAGCAAGCAGGATCAGGAACCAGAAGGGACGTCAGCCAAGGAAGACTTCAACAGGTACACAGGAGAGAGTCTCTGGATGTGTTGACCAAGGCGAAGGCAGAGAGGGACTGAACTGAGCAGCTTAAGTAACCAGCAGGACTGACGAACAGGATATTATCCTCAGGTGAGTCACTGTGGAAAAGACTGGAGCTGGCAATAAACCGATAGCTGAGCTGCCTGCTCTGAGAAGGAAGGGCTGAGCCCAGCCCCGACAGTGAGGTCGTCAAGAAGGTTTTCCAGATCCTGCAGGGGAGGATAGCCAACTTTAGATGTGTAGATTTCTTGGGAAAAAAAAACTGGCAAACTCCCTGACAATCTGTGAGGACACTTGCCATATCAGACTGTAGGGTAATAACCACTGGAGGTCTGGAATTCAGATGCATCAAATAGGCCAGCAGTTTACCAGGGCGTTCACCCTGTTCAAAAATCCTTTGTTTACTAAAAAATAGCTTATGCCGAACTTGCTCTTGGCACAGCTGGTCAACCGCTCTAATTTGAATCTTCAGCTGTGCCAGTGGGGTGGGCGAGGGTGATGGCGCATAACGTTCTTCCAGTTCAGTCAACTGAGCAGTGGCTTGAACATAGCCAGACTTAGAATCTCTTCTAAACCTGGAGATGTATTCTGTAAGGTGCATTCTGGCATGTATTTTAAATGCTTCCCATATCGTCAGTGGGGAGGACATAGCAGTATTATTGTTAAAAAAGAACCTCCATGGCTAATCTATCAGTGTCAGGGAGCATAGTTAACCAGAAAGGATTCAGTCTCCAGTTCAGTGGCCGAGGGTTGTTGTATGGTGTCAGTTCAACCCAATAAGTGGCGTGATCCGATAATAGTCGGGGGCCAAACCCAGTATTTTGCAACCTGGGGATTAGGGTACAAGAGAGCCAAATGAAATCTATCCATGACATGGTAGAGTGGGAGCTAGAGAAACAGGAGTAGGCCTGCCGCTTAGGATATAAGTGTCGCCAGGTGTCCACCTAATTAAAGCTCGTCATTATGCGATAGAACCTAGTGTCCCGATCTAGCATAGGTGTCTGTGATCCCAGGGCCATTCGGTCCAGAAAGGGATTGGCCACCATACTGAAATCTCCCAACCATATTGCCAGTGTAGTAGGATGTTTGGCCATGAAAGAGAATCCCTTGCTAAGAATGGTGGAGTTAAAAGGGGGGGGGGAAACATACCAGGCCAGAATCAACATAGGGTTACTTGCTACCTTAGCGTGCAGAAATACATATCTACCCTGGGGGTCCAAAACCACTGATTGGAGCTCAAAGGACACTGACTTGGCTACAAGCACTGAGACACCCCTGGAATATACGGTATGAGTAACATGAAATGCCCATCCAATCCATGGGCACCGCTGCAAACATCCCTGCACATGGGTCTCAACCAAGACTATCACATCCGCCCTCTGGCCCTTAAGAAAGGACAAGACTGCGGTGCGTTTCAGTTTATCTCTTAAGCCACGGCCATTCCATGTTAGAAATTTAAACCTAGCCATAGAGACATAAGACAAGGTGAGGGCCGAAAGGCCATGAAAACTCCTATAAAAAAGGACAGATGTGATAAAATACATGTTAAAGTACACCAGTCAATCAGCATACGAGTAGATAGCAACATACTTATGGTCAAACATGAGTAAAAATTAGACAAAAAAAACAAAAACAAACACTCTTACCCTCCTTGCTCTACACAGTCCCCGACTCGTGCAAGCATAAGTGCCAAGAAAATAAATAAATAAAATCAAATCGGTAAGATACCGCAGTAAACACCAGTGTGGTACCTGAAGTGAGCAAACCACCATCTGGGGCAACAGACTTAAAGCAGAAAAATGTGAGACGAAAAAGTCATCCCTTTAACCAATCCTACGGGGGGGGGGGGAGAATCCTCCGAAAAGCACTGCATGCAGCATGACTCTGGTGGTTTACCGACCGTGGTCAATAATGGGGATTAAGAAACTGAACACAAAGCTGCTCCAAGACTGCAGGCGGTAGTATTGCACGAGTTAGTTCTATAGATGGCAAGATTTGTATCCCGGGTATCAGGCTGAACAGTGTCAGTAATGAGAGGGGTGCACTGAGGCAAGAAAACAGAACATGGGCTAAAATAAACGGCCCAAACATGAGTGCACATCCCTCCGCAAAGTCTAGAACCAAAACTAAAGTCAGAATGGGATAGTGGGCAGAATCGTCCGATGTGAGGGAGACTATTGGCAAGCAGTGGCCCTCACAGTACTCGTGGCTCAAGTGGGGTTTAGCTGATCCAGCCAGGCGTTGGCAGCTCCCGGCTCCTCAAAGAAGTGGACTCGATCCTCACCAACGACACGAAGGCGAGCAGGGAAGAACATTGCATATTTCAAATGGTGGACTCGCAGGCGTCTCTTGATATCTGTAAACTCGCTGCGTTGCCTCTGAACCTCCGCGGAGAAGTCTGGAAATGGTTATGCAGAGGTAGGTTACCCTTCTTTCTTGATAAAGCGGAGAATAGCGTTGCGGTCCTTATAATTAAGGCATTTCGCAATAGAGACCCGCGGTGGTGCTCCCTGGGGTGGCTTTTTGGCAGTCATCCGGTGTGCACGGTCCCCAACGAACGATTGTGAAAAGGCCTTACGCCCATATGATGCGATTAGCAGCTCCTCAAGGAATGCAGCAGGGTTGTTACCCTCTGTGCCTTCAGGGAGGCCTATGAAGCACAGGTTGTTTCTCCTCATGCGATTCTCAAGGTCATCCTGCTTCTGCTGTAGTTGGGCAATGAGGCGGCTCGCCTGATTTGATGACTCTTGCAGGGGGGCCCATCATCCACGTGGCCCAGCGGATGCTCTGATTCCCTGATGGTCTCAAAGTTCCCTGATCTCGCTCTTGTCAGCAGCACAAGAGGCAAGCGATGAGGATGGGGAGCCGCCATCTTTGGCCTGTGACTGTCCATCTTGATGGCGGAATTTATCAAGTTTAGCGGCCGTGTCCGTCGCTTTGTGGGGCGGTGACACGTCTCCACAACACACCGGGACAATCGAGGTAGATTATTGGGCGGGTAGCTTGAGGAAATGGGATCAAATAAAAAGGATACCGCCAGCGGAGCTTAGCTCAAACACGTCCCACCGCATGCAGCTTCAGGCCACGCCCCCGGTAGGGTCAGAATTTGACGTAAACAACATAAAAGCATGAATCCATCCTGCCTTGTATCAACGGTTCAGGCGGATGGTGGAGTAATGGTGTGTGGGATATTTTCTTGGCACACTTTGGGCCCCTTAGTATGGTTTAAATGCCATGGCCTACCTGTGTATTGTTGCTGACCATGTCCATCCCTTTATGACTACAGTGTACCAATCTTCTGATGGCTACTTTCAGCAGGATAATGCACTAAGCTTAAATCATCTCAAACTGGTTTCTTGAACATGACAATGAGTTCACTGTACTCCAATGGCCTCCACAGTCACCACACCTCAATCTAATAGAGCACCTTTGGGATATGGTGGAACGGGAGATTTGCATTGTGGATGTGCAGCTGACAATTCTGCTGTAAGTGCGTGATGCCATCATGTCAATATGGACCAAAATCTGCGGAATGTTTCCAACACCTTGTTGAAACTATGCCATGAAGAATTCAAGTGGTTGTTAACCCACTTGTATAACTTTATATAAGCCTCTCTGTGCCCTAAAAACATGTGTTTCTGTCGGTTTTATTTTAAAAAAAAAAAACCTCCTTTACCAATTTCACAGCGGTTCCTTGCAATCACATCACCGGCCGGCTCTCTCCTCTGCCCAGCTGACAGATGCAGTGAGCGGGGCCGAGATGCCCCCCGTTTACATCAGGAAGCGAGGAGGAGAGAGAGAGAGACGGCCGGTCACGTGATTGCTGGGAACCACTGTGAAGGAGGCATTTTTTTTTAATAAAACACACAAGACAAGAGCACTTTTTATTAGGACACAGAGGGGCTTATATAAAGCTTTAACAGTTATAAGAGCAGCAGAAGCGGAGGGGGTGGGCACTGTCACAGGGGCAGGCAGGGAGGGGAGGGGGGAGAGGATGGAGGAGAGAATTGAGGAGAGGACAGAGGAAGACAGGAGAGCTGCAGATGACTAAGGAACATAAACTGACCACGGTGTCAGGGCTCAGCAGCCATGATAAACAGTGGTCATTTTACATAGGGGAGGGTAGAAACTGGCAGGATCAGCCAGGTATTACAGGGGGCCAAATCACATAGCACGAGTACTGTGCTGTATAAAATGCTTTAACCACTTGCTGCCCAGCCGGCGTCATTATACTGCGGCAGGTCGGCACGATCCCGCGAACCGTCGTAGCTATATGCCAGTCGCTTTAAGTGAGATAACAGGTGCGCGCACGCCCGCTGCACAGCGGAGGTGCCGATGCTCATGACTGGCAGAAGGGATGTCCGCTGGGCACGAGAGGCAGAACAGGGATATGTGTGTGTAAACACACTCATCCCAGTTCTGTGAGGAGAGGGAGCTGGGAACCACAATCTCTCATCTCCTATAGTCATTCCCATCCCCCACAGTTAGAACACACATAGGGAACACAGTTAACCCCCTTGATCGCCCCCTAGTGTTAACCCCTTCCCTGCCAGTGACATTTATACAGTAATCTGTGCATTTTTATAGCACTGATCGCTGTATAAAATTGTCAATCGACCCAAAAATGTGTTAAGTGTCCGATGTGTCTGCCATTATGATGTTGCAGTCTCTATAAAAATAAAAAATAAAAATCGCAGATCGCCACCATTACTAGTAAAAAAAAATTAAAATTAAAATAAAAAATGCCATAAATCTATCCCCTATTTTGTAGATACTATAACTTTTGCGCAAACCAATCAATATACGCTTTTTGTGATTTTTATTACCAAAAATATGAAGAATACATATCAGCCTAATCTGAGGAAAAAATTAGCTTTTTTAAAAAACTTTTTTGAGTCTACTCTCAGGTAGATGGCTGTCTCTCACACACAGCTCAGCCTCAGAGCACACCGACGTTGAATACCCTCCTCTCTCTGCACGGACGCGAGAAGAGAGATAGGGCTCATCAGCTCCTCCTCCTCCTGGGTCTGCCCCACCCACACTTCCGGGGCATGTTTAAACCCAGAAAAGAAAAGCTGCAGACAGTCTGCGCCTCAGCCTCCATCCTGGGGTGAGTAAGCTCACCCTCTCTCCTGCCTCCCAGTGTATAAAATGATTTTAAGGGGTGCTCTGTGGACTTTGATAAGGGAGGGGAGGAGGTGGGGCAGGCTTTGGTGAGCAGAGACCCCCTTTACAGCTGTCCCTCCAGCCGCACCGATCATCCCCAGCTGCTCTGTGTGCTCCTCCCCTGTCCCCTTCCGTGTCCTTTTCTGCCCCCCCTGTTCTCTTCCGCCCCCCCCCCCTCATCCCCCGCAGCCGGCTCCCCTCCTCTCCTGCCAGCTATGGGGGGGACTAGTAATAGGACACAGTGAGCGAGATCGCTCTTGTGCCCTGTGATTACTGAGCAGAGTAAACTGCTGCTGAATACTCTGCTCAGTTTATGAATGGACAGGAGCCTCTGTCTTCTGTTCATTCATCTTTATTGTTGAGAAAGGGACTAGGGAATGTGTCCTCAGTCCCTTTGTCTGTCTCAAAGGGGAGATGGCAGGGTTCTGTTTAGATCCCTGACATCTCACCAAAGCCCCCCAAAAAAATTAAAAAAGATAAAATAAATACTGACACCACTTTCCCCGCCCTACCAACACTGTCCACTGCCCCAACCCCCTCCCCCCAAAAAGCGTTGTGAGAAAAAAAAAAAAACGGGGGGAGCTGGGCGTTTGCAGGCATGAAGCGCCACCTCCCTGAACTGAGTTTCTGCAGGGGTCTAGTTTATATTATATATCTGTGGCCTTGCAGATTTGAGCCATAGAGGCCCGGTGATGCACTGCCCAAGAAGCACCAATAGCCCTTGTGGAATGTGCCTTGACCTGAAACTGAGGAATCTTCTGTTTCAAACCGTAAGCTTGAATAATCAACTGTCGAATCAATTTAGAAATGGTAGCTTTTGACGCTGCCTGTCCTCTATTGGGACCCTCTGGCAGAACGAACAAAACATCCGTTTTGCGAATTTGAGCAGTTGCTTCCAGATAGGCCTTGACTGCTCTTACTACATCCAAAGAATGTAGTGACCTTTCTTCCGAAGAACAGGGATCTGGAAAAAAGGAAGGCAGAACAATGTCTTGGTTTCGATGAAAATCTGAAACCACCTTCGGTAAAAAACTAGGATGAGGGCGTAATACCACTCTATCCTTGTGTACAATCAAATAAGGCTCTTTACAGGAAAGAGCTGCTAATTCTAATACTCTTCTAGCAGAAGAAATGGCTACCAGAAAAATTCACTTTTTTGTCAACAAGACCAAAGGAATCTGGACGTATTGGTTCAAAAGGCTGTTTCTGTAACACAGACAGAACCAAATTTAAGTCCCAGGGGTTTAGGGGTGCCTTAACCGGAGGATTAAGACGCGTCACCACCTGCATAAAGTTTCGGGCCAAAGAATGCGAAGCAAGTGGTCATTGAAATAATACTGACAAGGCCGAGACCTGGCCCTTGATGGTACTCAAGGCCAGCTTCATCTCTAATCCCAATTGTAAAAAATCAAGAATTCTACCCATCACATATTTTCTGGGATGCCAACCCCTGGATTCACACTATGATACATAAGCTTTCCAGACTCTATGATAAATCACTCTGGAAGCTGGCTTCCTTGCATTGATCAAGGTAGATATCACAGGACCTGAAAGCGCACGATTCTTCAGAATGTGGGTTTCAATAGCCAAACCGTCAAATTTAGCGTTTGTAAGGCAGTATGGAACACTGGACCTTGAGATAACAGGTCTGGGCGTACCGGTAGGGTCCACGGAGAACCCACCGTCATCCTTACTATTTCTGCATACCAAGTCCTCCTGGGCCAAGCGGGGGCCACCAGAAGTACCGACTTCCTTTCCTGCCTGATCCTGCGAAGGAGTCGTGGCAGTAGCAGAATAGGCGGGAATGCATAAATCAGTGAGAACCGATGCCACGGAATCACCAACGCATCCGTCCCGCATGCAAGAGGATCCTTTGTCCTTGCCACAAATCTGTCTATCTTTCTGTTGAATCGAGATGCAAAGAGATCTACATCTGGAACCCCCATCTTTGGCATATGGCCCAAATGACGTCGGGATGCAGAGACCATTCCCCTGGGAGTAACTTCTGGCGACTTAAATAGTCCGCCTGCCAGTTCTCTATCCCTGGAATGAAAACTGCCGATATGCATGGCACCTGCTTCTCTGCCCAGACTAAGATCTGGTTCACCTCTCTGAGCAGCTCGGCTCCTGGTGCCTCCCTGATGATTGATATAAGCCACTGCTGTGGCATTGTCGGACTGGATCCTGCCCGGGCAACCCTGTAGCCTGAGAGTCCAGGCCTTTATGGCTAGATATACCGCACGGATCTCCAGAATGTTGATGGGTAAGGTCCTCTCGATTTTTGACCATACCCCTTGGACCACAGACTGTTCCAGAACTGCTCCCCAACCCGACAGACTGGCATCTGTTGTTACCACCGTCCAGGTAACCGGTAGAAAGGATTTCCCCTTCTGCAGGTTTTCGGGTATTAACCACCAATTGAGGCTCTGACGCACAGCATGAGACAGGTGCATCGGAAAGTCTAATGCCTGAACCTTCTTGTTCCAGGCCGACAGAATACTGTGTTGCAGTAGTCTTGAATGAAACTGAGCATAGGGAACTGCTTCGAATGAAGACACCATCTTTCCTAGTAGCCTCATACAAAGGTGGACAGAAGGACCCTTTTTGGTCCTGACTACCAGAATCAGCTCCCTTAAAGCAGTGATCTTTGCCTGAGGAAGAAATACTTTCTCCTAGCTTGTATCTATGATCAGACCCAAATACTCCAGTCTTCTTACTGGTTTTAGGAAAGATTTTTCTAGGTTGAGGATCCAACCTAGGTGTTCCAGATACTTGACTGTGGTCCTCAAGTTCCCGTTCAACGAGGCTACCGACCGATCTATCAAGAGCAGGTCGTCTAGGTATGCTATGACAGTTATACCCTGAGCCCTTAATCTGGCCAGAGGAGGAGCCAAGATCTTTGTGAACACTCGAGGTGCAGTGGCTAGCCCGAAAGGCAGAGCCACAAACTGGAAATAGCACTCTCCTATCTTGAAGCCCAGAAACTACCGATGAGCAGGAAAAATGGGCACATACAGATATGCATCTCTGATGTCCATCGATGCCAGAAATTCTCCTCCCTGCAGGATGGAGACTACTGTCCGAATTGATTCCAAGTCGGAAGGACCGAATACTTAGGAATCGATTCAGATCCCTTAGATCCAGAATGGGTCTGACATCCCCATTTGGCTTTTGGACCGTAAAAGGGTCGGAATAGAAGCCCAATCGTTGATCCTTCGTGGGAACCACCATAATGACCTCTTGCGACAAAAGTCGCTCTAACGGTAGAAGGAGCGACTGCTTCTTCTCTGGATCTCTGGGGACACTTGATCTGAGGAAACGAGGAGAGGGAAATTCTTGGAACTCCAGTTTGTACCCTAAGGTTACCGTGGAGATTACCCATCTGTCCTGGAAGTCCTCCTGCCAGAGCTTTGAGAACTGTAGCAGTCTTCCCCCCACTCGAGCGAGCGGGGGCGCCCCTTCATAAAGAGGCCTTAGTGTCTTGTCTAGAAGACTTCTTCCCCCAGGACTTCTTTTGTCCCTGGGGTTGACTCTTGTTTCTTGACCCAGACGGAGGAGGTCGTCGCGACTGCCTGGCGGCTGATGCCCCTGGCGCTGGGGAAAGAGTCAGTTTAAAAGAGGGACGCTTACTCTTTTTCTTAACAGGTAAGAGAGTGCTTTTCCCACAAGAGATCGTTTTGATATAGTTATCCAAGTCTTCTCCAAACAACCTTGCACCGCGAAATGGAAACCCAGCCAGAAGTTTCTTACATGGTGCTTCGGCTGACCAATTTTTCAACCATAAGATTCTACGCATATGCACCAACCCAAGTGAAAGACGAGAGGCTTGCATGATAAAATCTCTGATGGCGTCAACAACAAAAAACATAAGGCCGCTGGAAGGTTAGCCAACCCCTGGGCCTGCTGTTCAGGTAAAACTTTGATGACCTGCTTAACATGGTCTCTTAAGTATTGACAGACTCCGATCGCTGCCACTGCAGGTTGAACTAATGAACCTGCTAAGGAGAAAACATCCTTCAATAGGGATTCCATCTTCTTATCAACAGGATCCCTGAGCATCTGAGCATTGTCTACAGGACAAGTCAGATTTTTATTTACAGAGGAAATGGCCGCATCAATAGCCGGTATTCCCCACATTTTAAATAAACTTTTCTTCCATAGGATAAAGTGCTTCCATAGGGAAAAAAACGTTTATCTGGGTGATCCCACTCAGAATAAAGGAGCTTTTCAAGTAAATTATGAACAGGAAAAGCATGTGCTGTTTGAGGAGGCTTCAGTGACCCCAAAGAAGAAGAGGGTTCTTTAATTGATTCAGATATTTAATGTATTTTAATGCAATTTGCAATGTGGAGCGGACCAATCCAGCAAGGATTTGCACTAAGACTTTCTCCTCCTGAGAAGCTGCAGAGGGCCCCTCTCCACTTGATTCCTCAGAGGAGGAATCATCAGTCCCATCCTGATCCTCTGAAAGGGATTCTTCTCCCTTATCCCAGAGCTCCTCTGCCTGAGGGTCCTGGGAAACAGAGGAAGGCCTAGTGCATTTTCTTCCACTAAGTGAAGATGTGATCATGGCCATTAATCTTTCCTCTAACCCATTAATGGCTGAGGAAAAAAACCTCCTGTGTAATGTATACAGGGGCTGAAGTGCCAGAAGCAGGTGTAGCCCCTGACCCCAACGGCTTTCCCTGGCTAGCCGTCCCTGGCCCCTCAGGGGGGGGAGGATGCTGTAGACAGGGGGTCCTCAGAACCCAAAGGAGATCCCCTAGAGCCTCTGGTTCTTGGGGTATTTGAACCTCTTCTACCCATAGTGCAAAGCAACAAGGTGGAAGTATCACAAAATGAACACTGACTGCTGAGCGATGTAGTCCGGCAAAAGCCCTGCTACCAAATGCCCAGTCTGGTGTTTCCTTAGTAAATGCTGCCTAGGAGAATGCCTGTGTCCCACCTTACATGCGACCATCAGCTCTGTGTCCCTCCAAAGGCTGCGTACACCTGTTAAGTGTGCCTCTTATAGCCTTGCAGCCGGCAGTGTGGGCGTCTGAGCACGCTGGATGCTGCGCTGACGCCCCCCCCCTCATTTAAAAAAAAAAAAAAAAAACGTGCGCTTCCCGCACGAGCCGACCCTCCTGGACAAACATGGAGGAAAGGCTGGGGGTGGGGAAGGAAGGAGAGAGGCCGGCAGTGATGGGGCCTGCACGTGGCAATGGCGGCGGCGGCAGCGGCGATAGTGCGGTAAACTACCGCCTCACAGACCACCTGCGGCCTCCCCCTATTCTGGGGGGAAAATCCAGAGGAGAACCCCCCATTCCATCCTACCTGGAGCTCGGCTGGAGGAGCTTGTGCAGCGTGAAACACTGAGAGACAGACATCAGCATGAGAAGGTATGTGCTCTTGGCAGCCCCCGGTGGCGACAATAGGCATAGCATGCATCTACCTTAAAGGAGAAACCTACTAGAATTAAAAATTTCTGTGGAATCTCCCTTACCTTATCCAGCTGCAGGGTTCTGTTACACAGACCCAATCTTCACCTCTCATGGTGGGCTCCGTTTGGAAAACCTTCAGAGACTGGGGCCCCCTACGGATAGGGGGAGCCGCAGTTCTGGGCCTGTAAAGCACCCGGCCAGAAATAAGGCTAGAAAAACCATTTTCTGAAATGCGGGGTCCAACTCTCTAAAAAGCGTTACAGGTAAAACCTCGTTTCTTCAGACACAAGGCCCGGGTACCATCCAATTCGGCCTAAAAAGGACACTTTGAAATGGATCCGGTTCGCCTGGCTTGCCCCAGTATAGGATATAGGATATTCCCTTTGGAGCTCAGCACAGGACATCTTTACACGTCCAACACCTAAGACACTGGCGTAAAAACTGAGGTATCCCTGTAAGGGGAGGGATTATTTAGGGGGTTGAACTTCCTGGTTAGGGTGTGCCAGTGTCCAATCACCTAGTGATTACCCTATATAACCCATCAGTTATTACTGAGGCTCTGTGTCCCATGATGTACGAGAAAGAAAAAAACTTTTTTTATTGGTCTTATGTAATATTTTACAGAATTTGGGGTTTTTACTAGCTGTAAGCCATATTCATCAAGAGAAAAAAAAAAAAAAAAAAAAAAAGGAAATGCTCTAAATATATCACTCTGATCGCCTCCATGCCATGCCGCATTGATGCAGTAATTCATGAAAAAGAAGCCCCAACCAAGTATTGAGTGCATATATACTGTACATGGACATACTTTTCAGTAAACCAACATTTCTGTATTGTATCCCCCGCTTGGTCATTTTTCCCTACAGATAAGCCTATAATAAGGCTTACCTGTAGTTAAAATGAATATCTCCTAACCTGCACTGTTTAGGAGATATTTACCCTGCATGCAGCCGCTGACATCAGCGGCACATGCGTTTTGAAGGTCCAGTGGATCGTGACGAAAATTCAGAACGGAAAACTCCTGCGCGCATGTGCGCCGGGTGACGTCATCGTGGCTCCGGCCACTCACAGCACCGGAGTCAGCGAACCTGGAAGAAACGGCGAGGGAACATGTTAGCTCCCTCAGCAGTGACCGGGTGCGATGCATACTAGCATATTATGCTATTGTCTTGGAGGGTTTTTTTGTTGGTTTGTTTTTTGTTTGTTTTTTTTATTGGTCTTATGTAAATATTCAAATTTTCTGAGATATTGAATTTTGGGGTTTTCACTAGCTGTTAGCTACAATCATCAAAATTAAATGATGATTGAAATGTATCACTCTGTGTGTAACACATCTATATAAAATATAGGAGTTTCACTTTTTTAATTGAATTACTGAAATAAATTAACTTTTTGATGATATACTAATTGTACGAGATGCAGCTACACACACACACACACACACACACACACACACACACACACACACACACACACACACACACACACACACACACACACAATTCATGTATAAAATGCACAGGAGTGCTGAGAAGTTAGTTATTTTTTACAGCAGTATTTTCTGATATTAAGAATAAAATGTGTATAATCACAACATGTTTACTGATATCTGCAAATGTCAGTCACAATCCATGACCCCAAAATTTTTTTAAAATCTTCAGGGATTAAACGAAAAATGGAAAGCTATTTGAAAGATCACACGAAACATGTATAATGAGGCATTCACCAGTTGATGCAAACATATTGTTTAGCTGACAAGAGCCAGCTTTCCCTCTCCTTATGTACAAATCACAAAACGCAAACACAGCTACATAACCCGTAGGCTAGGACAGGACAAAGCTGCTTACTTCCACAACAACACACAGTCAATTTCAGATAAGAAGATTCCAGCACATTTGGATTCCCGATCTAGACTATAAAAGGAAGATTAAGCAATATGTTTGTCAAACAGTGAAAAAAAAATGGAATGCACAAAAGCCACATGGCGGTACTGTGTAATGAATTCACACAGGAAAAGTAAGATGAATACTGCAGCTGTAATGGCTAGATGCATGTAGGCTGAAGACCAAACACTTGCACCTACAACAGGGCCATTCTAAACTGCCTCAAGTTACACATTTTTTATGGCCCCTCATTTACTAGTGGATAATCATATAGGAACAGAAAGTAGTGGAATTTACTACCCTGCAATAAAATTACATGCCAACTCCTTCCAAATTAGTGAAGAATTTTAATATTTATGGTACACAAAAACGTAGATGGCCTAAATGACAGTTTTTTTCCCCTTTTTTTTGTTTTTTTTTTAAACCTGTCCACCAATTCTAAGAACAGTTTACAATTAGTGTTAGTGGTCCACATGGTAATGGGTTGAATGACAACTTTCAGGAAGACCACACACACACACAAAGCAATTTTTTTGTGACTTTCAACCAGCTTTCTGTTTCAAAATCAACAAAGGAATCAAGGCAGCCTAGTACCAGCAGTTTCAATTGTTTCCCAACTGCAAAAACTCTTGAAAGTAGCTTTCTTTGAGCAATGCAATAGTTAAATGCTGGTAGCAAGTGCCAACATTTCCAGTGAAGAACACAAGGCAGGTGCTTTTTATGGTTCTTCTTTAAATAATGATAGAATGTCATTGATGCTGTGGGTGACACAGTACCCTGTACCAAAGAAGCTCTGGATGTGCAAACAACACATTTGCAGAAAAACTGTAAAACCTCTTTCCTAAGACACACATTGGGATGCCATTACCAACCCCTTTCTTAAGATGCTGGTTGAACAGTGACCAGTTAGGTTCAGTAAAGTTTGAACCACGGACCTAGAACAAATATGCATATCCGTAAACTCAGAACAAAAATAAGAAATCCTTATTTACATGCTTGGGCTAAAGTAAGGTGATGAATATATTCCCATCACACTCTTCCCTTGTTAAAGCCTGAGGCCAGCTTTACATGGAACTAAATTTGGTTCAGATGGGACCCTGCCTTATTTTAATCCATGTATGGGCACTATGGTCGTACAAAAGTCAATCTACAGATTGACTTCTGTGAACCGTCCTGATGGATGTTACCCTCTTGATCAGGCTATTGCCTGCAATGTTGATCAGTGTATTCTGACAGAGGGAAGGTCAAAACACAAATGTTGCAGCAGAGAGGATTCCCCCATCCACCTCATGTGTGGATGGAGGGATTGGGTCAGTATTTTTCGTTCAACCCCCTGGTCGAACAGAAAAAAAAAAAAAAAAATGGATCCTTCTAGGGGCTGCCTTGGGTATGTGGATGCTGCAGCAATAACAAGTGATTAACATACAAGGAAGCATCCGTTGCCTGCACACCATGGATCAAAATCAATTACATCAAGTCCAAGTTCAATGTTTTTGAGTTGCGCAAGACATTTTGGCAGGCATGTGATAAGTGCACTTACTACACCTGATGCAATCGCTTTAGGAAACCTTTGGTATGGATCCATGGGGTTCTAGCAACATATGCTACCCGATCAAAGTACAGGGCACAAAATATTAAAGAAACTATGTAAACATGACAATCAGTAATTTGCAAAATGGGAAGCAGCATTGACAGTGCACGAATAAAACTATACCTCTTCTCAATTTTGTTTACTCTTCTAGTCAGCATGTTCACACGTGCACTGTCACAGAGACCTTTTGTCTTCAAGTGCTGGCCCTTCTAGACTGAGTTCTTCTTTCATGTTGCCTCCTTAGCTTTAATAGTTTGAATCACAACCCAGAACAGGGAAGGACTAATATGCATACTTGTACTAGCTTCTGTGCTTTCTGAATTACAGACTGGGAACATCAGCATTTCAAGCTTGTTAACTAGCATTTTCAGAACAGAATTAGCAATGGTAGTCCTCATAGTTCCACAGGAGAGACTTACTTTATAATGGAACTCCAAGCAGAAAAATTACTAGTTACACTTACCGGTAACGGTGTTTCTAGGAAATATTCCAGGGACGGCACACCTCAGAGATGACTGGTCTCACTTGATAGGAAACAAACAACAATAGAGTTTTAAAGGCCCCACCCTTCTCTCTTTCCCTCAGTTGTGACAAAGTATTAGCCCACACCAGTGCAAGAGGGCACATTCTGTGAGAATCGGACATCACCAACAAATGAGGGTATGGAAGTAGGCCTGCCATCCTGGAAGATTTCCTAGAAAGACCATGAACGGTAAGTGTAACTGGTAATTTTCTCCAGTCATCTTCCAGGACGGCACACCTGAGACGAGCAAGAAGCTCAGGCCTACCTTAGGGTGGGACCACCGCCTGTAGGACTTCCCTGCCGAACGCCAGGTCCTGAGTTTACAACAGCTCCACCCTGTAGTGCCTCAGAAAGGTGTTCTGGCTTGCCGATGTGGTCAATAGATGCGCCCACCCTCTCTGCCCAGGAGGTCACCAGTGATCTAGTCAAATGAGAAGACAACAGGTCTCTGACAGTGCACGTGTGAACATGCTGACTAGAAGAGTAAACAAAATTGAGAAGAGGGACTGGTTTACCCAAGTGCTCGCATGTTACCACGATGGTCTGTTTTAGCCACCTCGCTACAGTCAGCTTAGAGGCCCAGAGACCCTTTCTCTGGCCACAGAAACTAAATTAATAAGTGGTTGGATCTCCTAAAGCATCTAACTCTCTCTAGATAGACTAGTGCAGGGGTCTTCAAACTACGGCCCTCCAGTTGTTCAGGAACTACAATTCCCATCATGCCTAGTCATGTCTGTGAATGTCAGAGTTTTACAATGCCTCATGGGACGTGTAGTTCTGCAACAGCTGGAGGGCCGTAGTTTGAGGATCCCTGGACTAGTAGATACTGTCTAACGTCTAGTGAATGAAATTTTGCCTCCCTATCATTCTGGGGGGTTCTCAAAAAATATAGGGAGCACAATCTCCTGTGACCTGTGGAGATTTGAGGTCACCTTAGGTAGGTACAAGGGGACCTGTCTGAGGAATACCTTCTAGGAGCAAAAAAAAAAAAAAAAAACAAAACTAACAACAAAACAACAAAAATCTTTTTATGAGAGGGTCCAGGGCGAGCCTTCTATCCAAAAATACACATAGGGCTGCGATCTGGACCCTGAGGGTATTGACTGCCAGGCCCTGGTCAACCCAACTCCTGGAGGAAGTCCAGGACCATCGGGATCATTTGGAGAGGGACCTCTCTAGCCTGACTCCAAGGAGAGAAGACCCTCCAAACCTTTGTTTCCTTCTCAAGCACCAGCCCGTCAGGGAAAGGAACCCCGGATCGGGATGTAGAACTGGTCCCTGGCAGAGGAGATCATGTCTGGATGGAAGATATAATGGAGGGGAGATCGACCACCTCTTTTGGGTGGGGAATCATGCCCTCCTTGGCCACCAAGGTGCAATTAAAATGAGACAACAGTGTGCCTGAGTCAACTTCTGTAACACCCAGGGGATGAGTCCCAGGGGAGGGAATGCATATGCCAGACCGAACTTCCAGCTCTGGGCTAAAGCGTCCACCCCCTGGGAGCCCTGCTCCCCGGCGAGAGGGAAGAACTTCCAGACCTTTCTGTTTCTTCTGCAAACAGATCTATTTCTGGTCTGCAAAAGTGTTAGCTTACCAGAAAAACACCTCGCCGTTTAGCTCCCACTCTCCCTGATGGATGGGCTGCTTGCTGAGGTAGTCCGCCTCTGTATTGAGGGCCCCTCATATGGACCGCTGAGATCGAGGGGATTCTCCTCTCTGCTCCCCCAGGATCTCCTGGGCCAGCTTCATTTGCCTCCGGGACCTCGTTCCTCCCTGGCAATTTAAGTAGGACACCACCACCGCGTTGTCCGAGAAGACCTGCACTTCTCTCCCCCGAACCTGGTCCTTGAAATTCTCAAAGGCTTTTTTGATCGCCAGGAGTTCCCTGAAGGAGGAGGCCCTGCTATGACCCTGGTCCCAGGGACCCTGGGCGCAGAGATCCCCTAGTGGGCCCCCCCATCCCCAGGCACTCGCATCGGTTGTCACGCTCAACTGATTTCGCTGGGCCCAGGCCCGACCCCCTGACAGATTGCTTGGACTGAGCCACCACTCCAGAGTCTCTTACCTCCCCTGGGAGGGATATCCTTACGTCCAGGGATTCCTTTCTTCTGTCCCAGGAGGAGAGAATGAATCCCTGGAGAACCCGAGAGTGGAGCTGGGCCCAGGGTACCGCTGGAATGCATTACCCCAAGCACCCTCATGAGGGTCCTCTGAGAGACCCTTACGGGTTCGCAGAGAGTAGACACTGCCCCCAGCACCCTTGCAATCTTCCAGGGAAGGAAAAACCTTTGAGCCATAGACTCCACTAGGTATGCCAAATATACTTTTGACTGCGAGGGCTCCAGGGAGGACTTCTCTAGGTTGGACATCACCTTGTCCCGGTCTGACAGGAGCTGTTACCGAGACGGATTGTAGATCAGCATATCGTCCAAATAGGGAATCAAGGCTACTCCCTGGAGGTGAAGGAATAATACTACCTCAGCGAGAACCTTCGTAAAGATCCTTGGACTGGCCACCAGGCCAAAGGGAAGGGCCCTGAATTGCCAATGTTGGACGCCCTGACTTGACTGAACTGCGAACCAAAAGGAACCTTTGGGGTTTCTGGGCGATGGGGACAAGGAGATACGCTGGATTTGAAGGATGCGCGACCATGAAGACTCCCTCCTAGAGGTGCCTCCTGACCGTGTAGATGCTTTCCATACGGAAATCTTTTGTACTGCTTTCGCAAGATTATAATTAGTCGAAACTTGCCTGAGGGTTCCAGAACCACAAATATGTGGGCATAAAACCCCCGACCAATCCGATTTGCTGGAACTGGGATGATGACCTCTTGTTCCGCTAACTCCCGGACACTCTCCAACAGGCCCCTTGCTTTATGTGGTTCTTTGGGGGGATGGGTAAGGGCACAGCTCGGAGGACGGGCAGACAGGAACTCCAACCTGTAACCCTCTTTTACAAGGTTTAAAATGTATGGGCTCTGAGTGATCTCTTCCCATTGAGGGAGAAACCACAAGAGCCTTCCACTAACCCTGGGGCTGGCGTCATTTCGCTTCCTTGTTGCCCTTACCAAACACCCACTTCTTAACTGTCTCCATCTTACCCTTGAAATGGTCTTTTGAAGGGGGGCCTGGAAAAAAAAAAAAACTTTACCCTTATTGGGTTTAACCGGGAACTTTTTCCCCCTTCTCCGCCGACTGGGACAGGACTTGCTCCAAGCCAGTCCCGAAGAGCAGTCAGCCTCAAAGGGTATACTCCCCATCCCACATCTTTACCCAAAGTGCTCTCCTGGCAGAATTCAAGAGGGCTGCAGACTTGGCAGTCGTCCTTACTGTTTCTACCACTGCATCTGCTAGATAGGCTACCACCTTGACGATGACCTCCAGGGAATCCAACACGTCCCTGGTCTTGGACCCCCGTGACACATGGTCCCCCAATTTGTTGACCCATGTGTCGGCATTCCTGGCAACACAGGCGGAAGCCAATGCAGGCCCCATAGCTGCTGTATTGGCATCCCAGGCCCTACGCAGCAGGGTTTCCGACCTCCGATCCATTTGATCCCGGAATCTTCGAAGGAGAGGTGCAAGTGCTTGGACACCTGAGCTAGGGAAGTGTCCAGCCATGGTACCTTAAAGAACTTTTCCTCTTCCTTCTCTCTGAAGAGACATCTGCGCTTTCACGTCTTGAGCCTTAGTACCTTTTCGCTCGGGTTCCTTCCACTCTCTCAGGATTATGTCCTTGCCCCCCTATACATTCTATCCTGAGGCGAGACCTACGTGGATGGTTGCTGAATATCCTTAGATGCATAGATTGTTCTGAGGAGACCCTTCATGTCTCCGGCTGAGAAGAGATGCCTTCCAGGCCTTGCTTCCTCGCTACCATGACTATCCCGGTCTGGATCTTCCCCCTCCAGAGACCTCTGCTCTGAGGCCTCTGCCTTCTCATCAGAACAAGGAGCAGGCGCTCTTTGGAACCTCCGTGTTACTTTTCGAGGTTCCCTCCTGAGAGGGGGAGCCCACCCTACAGAAAGGGGCCTGTGCCGGCCGACTAGCCCCAACTGTAGACTTGAATGACTGGAGAGTCGATATCATCTCAGATTGCAGAGCAAGGCACTCTTTCATGGCCTGTGCCGTGCCCCTGCCCGCTAACTTATGGATGCACTTGAAACAAAATGGCTTGGCATGGTCCTGCGGGAGCTTCTCATTGCAGTACCCACAACACTTCGTCCTAGAGGGGCCCTTGCACTTTGACCTGCTGGCAGTCCCCTGGGCCGAGCATTCTGTTTCTGTCAAAATAAACACAGACAAATCCCCATTAGCCTAGCGCCCCTTTAAGGTGTCTTGCGGGGGTGAGGAATAGGGCCACCCCTAACCTTACCCCCACATCAGCTGGGTAGACTCACCCCCTGTTGGCTC
The DNA here is from genome assembly GCF_042186555.1 of Aquarana catesbeiana. Classification (NCBI taxonomy): domain Eukaryota; kingdom Metazoa; phylum Chordata; class Amphibia; order Anura; family Ranidae; genus Aquarana; species Aquarana catesbeiana. The sequence continues at coordinate 761,534,949 of NC_133324.1, forward strand.
CTCAAGCGCTGTGGCCATACTTGGCACATCCTTCATCCGTCCCTCATTCTCCATCAGTCTTGATGGAACCTCTGTCCCCGAAAATGACCTGTGGAAAGTGACGCTGTGTGCGCTCCGCCCCTCTGCATGGCAAGAGGACCTGCGCAGTAGCGCCAGCAGAATGCCGTACACGCCATGCTAGGGACCTGCATGATTTCAGGAGCCTTTCGCTCCCCGGGCAGATGGGGTTCTGCAGACCGGCTCCTCCATCCCATCTACCACTGTCAGGTAGGAGGAGAGAGTGGGAACGTGGTCCCTGGAGTTCTGAACACACTTTAACTCTGTCCAGGGGCCTCCAGCTCTCAGGGGGGCTCTTCCAGATCCTGCTGCCCCCCCCCCGGGGAACTCTTTGGGGACAATATCCCCCCTGGGCAAAGGCAAGCTTTACCAAAACCTGCATCCACCACTGGTCTGCATAGGGTCTAGCGCCCAGGGGGGGACCTCAGCCCCAGGCATTGGTCCGGAGGAAAGAAAAAAAGATTTTGCTGCATCTTATGGGAAACACTCAAGAACTGAGCGACAGAGGGACGGGTGGGGCCTTTTAAACTCTGTCAATTGTGTTTCCTGTCAGGCGAGACCAGTCATGTCTCAGGTGTGCCATCCTGGAAGATGACTGGAGAAAAATGTTTTTGTTCTGGGTCAGATAGTCAACTAGCATTTTTTGGAGTTAAATCTTAGAAATGTATATTTTTTTATATATCTCGATCGATCTATCTATCCTTGCAGTGGGCCACCCACACTTAAGAGTTAAATGCATATTAACAGAGGGTTGCAGAAAATGCTACATTACCTACCCCTTCTTTGCTCTGGCAGGCTCCTTCCAGCTGTGCAACCAGTCCCCTTTCTACCTCCTTTTCAAACTACTCTAGGGATTAATAGCCCTTCGTTGTACCTGATGACAATGAGGGACTGCTCACAGAGCATATGGAGCTTTAGGGAGAGGAGGAGAGTTAGGAGCCAGCAGGAGAAATATGTAAGTAATGCAACCTCATCCTACACCACCTAGACTTAAAGCGTAACTTCACTCAAAAGGAGACGTGTTGCTTTTCCTCCTCTTTTGTCATATTTGGGAAAAAAATTGTTTTTGGGGGGGGGGGGTGCAGGGCATTGATGGGATTAGGCAATCTGTGCAGAAGCTCCCCCCCGCCCTAAACAATGGGGAACCATTCACAAGGCGTAGTGCGGATCGCAAATGCACAATGGGCAACCAGCTGCAAAGTCACAGCTAGCTGCCCACAGTAAACCTGTTGGCACCAGGGATCAGAGAAGGGTGAAAAAAAACGACCCAGGTAAGGACAGCGCTGGATCCCAAGACAGGCGAGTGTCGGTTTATTAAAAGTCAGCAGCTACAGTTTTTGGAGCTGCTGACTTCTAATTTTTGAAGAGATGACTGAAGAACCGCTTTAACAAGCATTTAACTCTTGCAGTATGGGGTAGGGGCCACTACAAGGGTTTGTTTAGGTACTCTTGTCTGAAGGTTATCAGAGTGGTTGCAGCCTGACAAAAAAAAATAAAAAAAGTAAATTTTTGTCTATGGTCATTTGTGATTCTTTGATCCAGGTTTACCAACATCTAAGCACCACAAAATAAAAAAGCTATTCAATTCATTTTTAATAATCAAAGCAAGCTCCCTCATCTATTCATGTCTCTGATTTATTTTGCTGAGAAATCACTTTGAAAGACAACTTTCTTAGCATCTCTGGTCGTGGCCATCTTGACTAAGGGCAGATGATTCATGTTTTTACTTCCTGGAATCCATCTGCCCTTAGCACAGGCATACAAGCAAGAGGGTGTGCCTAGCTGAGACCCCTCTTCCTTTCCTGAAGACTCCTGGGTGTATGACATAATTTGCCTAGGCAAAGGAAAAAGAAAAAAGAAAGAAAACATTAAGGAAACGAAAATTTAAGGCTTGGTTCACACCTAAACCGGCCGTGGATCGCACAGCAACGCTGTCCGTCCCTGTTCTCCATTTAAGGGACGAATCAGGGCAGAATCTTTGCTTGAATTCGGCCCTGAAATGGAGGCAAAGATGCACATCTTTTCTGTGCAGTGCGCTCCGCAGCCACCCTGGAGACATGTGAACCGGCTCCATAGAGAGCCAGTCACATTCTCCTGCTATGTGAATTGGATGCGGGTGTGAACCCAGCCTAAAACCAGTAAATATGATATACTTTTCTATTTACTAATGCTAGCAGCATAAGGAGTAAAAATAGACAATGTTAAATGCGAGAGTGAAGTACCACTTTAAATTTTAACAAAACTCAAATTTTAGGCCAGGTAGGCCATCAAAACCCAATAATATGAACCTATAGTATTTAAATGTACACATAAAACTATGTTCCTAGTCTTTCTGGGACTGATAAGGAATCATATGAGGGCTGAAATAAAATACCTTTGCTGCTCCTGGTTGCTACTAGTGATGGTAATATAACCAAAGTCTATGCTTTTGGTCACATGATTTTTGTGAAAGGAGAGGTTCAGCCAATCTGGACTCTAGACTCTGGGCTGCAAACCTTCTGTTAACAGAGATTACATAACTAAACCCTTAGCATTCTAGTCATGCTAGCAGCATAATCTCCAAGACAGCCAAGTAATTTGAAGCTAGTGACACATGCATCAAATGTCAGCAGATTTATGTTGAAGCCACTGAAATACACTCCATCAGTGAACCTGATGGCAACACTGAGATTGACAAGTGTCACTTTTTCAATCAACTCTTGTTGAAGAAGCCAGGTGGAAAACTGCCAGGAGAACAGAACCTGTATCCAATCAAATACAGGCACTGCTTGGGTATTCCTATAGCCGACAGCAATTACTGTCGGCAAACAATAGCCCGCAATGGGAGATCCATTTGCACTACTAGCATGGATGGAGGAATCGGTTAGGGATATCGCCATATACCTGTATGGCCAGCTTAAGCCATTGTTATTTCTTTATATACTTCAGATTTGAAGTACAGGACTGCTTTAAGGAATCAGGAAAGTGCCAGGGAATCCATGTGAGACATCTAGTGAGCAGATATGCACATACATGCAAAAATTCGCAAACGTACACGCACAATTTCTGTTGGCACCAGACAGGCTATGTAGAAGGATGCTCATGCCAGTGTTCAGTGCTGACTGATCTTCAGCTGTTCCCTGTGTCCTGCATTTATCCTGTATGATTTCCTTGTTGCTGACCCAGCTTGCTCCTGACGGGATCTTGGATTCTGCTTCTGAACTGTCGTTCATTCCTGAACCAGCTCCGTTCCTAACTACAGCTTTGCCCATGATGTGGTATCTTGCTGCCTGCCTTTTGATGACCATGGCTATTCCTTGTAACTATGCTTTGATCTCTGATCCTGGATTCCTGTTCTGCTCAAGTGCCTGTTTGGCTGTCTGTTGTACCAGCTCTGTGAACCGCTGAGTGTTCCTGCCTCAAGTCTGCTGGTAGCTCTGACAAGCCGAATGTCCAGAACCAACAGCCTAAGCGGAGTGCCCCTTTAACCTGGGCTAGACTTCTGAACCTTACTACTGTTCCTGACCAATTGGTTCACCAGTCTCCATGGGACTGCATCTCCTGCTGCAAGTTCTCCTATCAATATCTGCAGGCACTCGTGTCCCTCAGTACCCTCTGTTCCACCTTCAGTGGGGGCCGGGCTGGAGAGAAGAGAGGCTGACCTCATCATTTCAGTCTCCTATCAAGTACGTGACATGAACTATTGTTTCTGTATAAAATTAAATACCTGGTAAACTACACACAGTGAAAGAAGCAACTTTTATACTTCACTAAACAGCAGAAGTAACGTAGTACATTAATATGGAGACCTTATGGTTCATGCCACCTGACTGTTTTAGAATGATACTCTAGCTTGGATAGAATGGCCCAGAAAACATACAAAAAAAAGTCAACTGGTACTAGGCAAACACATGAAAAAAAATGGTTTCTCAAACATCCCCTTTTCATCTCCTAGATATTACATAGCCTGACTAAAGTGTTTGATCTAGGCTCTGAAAATATCCTTTGATCTTCCTAATTGCTGAAATGGCTGGAAAAATAATTAGCAAATATTGCAAGAAGGCAGTCATTGAATATGATTGTAGTGAATATTGAACTCTCCTTTACTTTTAAAGAGCTAAACAAGCTTTTTTCTGCCAATATACAGTATGTGTGAAAAATTATCAATGAGAAAAATATAAAATGAAATACACCAAATACATGGTCACATAAAATGCATACATTCTCATAATTACTACAGGTAAAATAGTGTGCGATTACATAGCAACATCAGAACAGTGTCCATCCTGGTACCCGCTACATTGTAAAGGGAATTAGAGGCTACCATGTATCTGGATGATGCTCAGTCTGGTTGCTGATACATTGTGAAAGGTATTGTTTTCCATGCATATATTTGTGCTCGACAGGTTTCTAGTAACTCCCACAAAAAATGAGCCCGTCTCATATACAAAAATGTAAGAATTCTCCCTTTCACACAAGGTTAGGATTCCATCTTGCTATGTAAGCAATCTTTCACCAGCTTACTTCGAACAAATGAAGGCACACTCGATCATACAAAATCATTGCTACAAATATAACTAGGCAAGTAATCAATACATACTTTATACGTTAAGATTCCTTTGTTTTATGGCAAATATTTGCCTTTTGTCTGTGGATAATACTTGCTCTCAATGCTAAGTACTTTTGTTTATAATCTCGCTTATTTTTCATTGTTTAACAAGATATACAAAAATACATTCAACACTTCTAAAATTGGATATTGTGAACATTTAGAAAGAAAAAAAAAACAAAAAAAAAACAAAAACAAACAAACGAGACAAAATCATACAAGAAACACGTCTCCACCTTCCTATATTTTATCAAATCTACGTTGCTTCTATTATATCACTTCAAGATTTAAAGCATAGCATATTATAGGTGTTTTTCATATATCTCACCCCTGTGGAATAGTATATGTCTAAATCCATTGCTTTTTTTGTCTACGTTTGCATTACTGGTTTCTATCCATAACCCTACATAAATCTTGGGTATAGGATACTCTCCCTACCAGTCTCTCTACACAAATATACACAAATAACCATATCCTAACTTCAGAGGCTCTACTAGATAACAGATATCCATACATTCAACTCAAGGAAGAAAAAAAAAAAATAAAAAAAGGAAGAAGAATGCCAAGTACTTTTGCACAAATGTGTGCTCTGATAGTTTTGGACCTACTCAACTCAACTCACCCCCAACAACCACTATATTTCAGCAGTGTTTTAGAAGGTCTGGCATTGTCTGCAATCTGGAAAAAAATACCTAAACAACTGCCAACTAAGGTCTGGTAAAAGAGACAGTGCAACCTTTATACTAATGAGTGAAGACAATACCAGATGTAGAACAGAGGGATTTTATTAAATGGACATTATAGCATTGCACTGGATCTGTCATCATACGTAGCAATCTTGTTTTTGGGCCTTTTAAATAAGCCTGAGGGAAACATGCTTAGCAATCTTGCTTTTGGGCTTTTTAAATAAGCCTGAGGGACACATACTTAGCAAGTAATAGAAGAAATCTATATCTCTACAGATAAGAAGCCTAAGAGGGCCGAAAATGACATCAAAGAGAACCTGAAGTCAGAAGGGAGGAAACACTTTTCATTCCTGGGATAGTCAAGAATGCCGAGGCCTACTGGAAGAGATAAAGCCTTCCTAAACGGAAGTCATGAAGTTGGAACTGAAGGTGGAAAGCATCTGAAGTAAAATAATAGGATATCACTTATGTACTGGCCAGCTCTACCAATAGTATCTATACTTTGGGAGATTCTTTAAACTGTGTAATGCCATCTTAGTAAAAGTACAATGACTTGGACGGCCTCTAAAGGCCTCTGATGGATATACATTCCACCAGCATTCTTTCATGGCACAGTCCTGGATATTTTGAGTTCTGAGCAAACACAGACACTTTAATGATCTACTTTCAATTGTTAACACTTCCTATCCCCCCTCCCCCACCAACTCTTCGAACACAAAAAGGTAATCTCAACAGCATAAAAAGGGCAAATGTTACAAAGCAAGTTCATGTTTGTAACCATCTACAAACATCATCTGGGTTAAGGGTATTCATATCGCATCGACATCCTGTAGTATTGCACTGGCTAAGAAGAAAAATGTAGTCTGGTCTTTGTGGTGCTGGATAAGAGATGGTACAAAGTTAACTGCATCACAGTAAACAGATATCACAATTTGTAAATGATTTTGTAGACATAGCCCATCACACTAAATGTATTTCGAACACTTTTCTATGATTCAACAAGTGCTACCTGGCACCTGAAGCAGACAGAGATGTATTACGATCGTTCAAAAGACTCAATACATTCAGGCATTTGGCAAAGCACTGGTTGCATGCAGTTCATCTTTGTCATTCCCGATAGCTCCCCCACAAAGTAAGTGCTCAGAGACCTCCACAGCATGGGGCTGATGCATGAGGCGCTGGATGCACTTCAGGAACAATTTCATGTTACTGATGCTATCTAGATTTGGGAAATATGAAATTTGTTGGTATGTGTGAGCCTGCCCTTGTACTAAAAGAACAGTTGAATGCTTCACAAACATGCAAGCTTGCCTCTATGAGAACAGAAGGGAGGAAGCGGGAGAAAGATGGAGATGCAGCATGTCATCTTAGGCACTAGCTTATATTAGATGAATAACGGCAATCCGCCCTAATATGCACGCTTATGCTATTAAAGTGTGAGGGAGAGCTGAAACCAGGCACCTGTGCCATCAATGTATTAATGGGGAAACAGTGATAACTGCATGGGGAATTGCTGCTATCTCCCCCATAACACGCTGACCAAAGGTGCATGGCACCATCAATTGCCAGCTTATTACAGAATTAGCTTTTGTGCCCTCAAGCAATGTTTTTCTACAATCCACCAATGCAACCAATCATATTCTAAAAAAGAAAAAAAAGGAAAAAAGGAAAGAGGAAAGGGGAAAAAAAAAAAAAAAAAAAGGAAGGTTTTCGGTACCCTTTTAGTAGATACCAACATATGAAATCATCATCATCTAAAACCCAATGGAGAAATTTTTTTTTTAAAAATCTACTACATACATTGTGCATGGTTGTGTCGTATAGCTATAAATAAGATGAGAAGCATTCCTTGGCCTCCCGTGTTCTCACCTGTATACATTAGCAGGAATATCACAGTTAGGATCAGCTCCAGGATCAGCACACTCCAGATAAGGTAGAGATAGAGGTTGTTGTCATTCAACAAATCCTTGGAAGAGATAACCAGGAGGACAGCCGCATTGCCTAACAGAAAAGAACAAAGAAACAGGAGAGGACTGTACAATTAATGCTTCTGGGGAAAATACTGTACATAGAGACAATCAGCAGAACAAGTCATTTCAAAAAAAAAAAAATTGCATCCCCCAACCCAATTCACAGCTATGTAATGTCCCAGCATTGCTATGCATTTTGACTTCCAGGGGTCCCAATTGAAAACATTTATGTCTACTTTGAATGTCATGTTAAAATACATTTTCGAAGAAGCTTTCATGTTTTACTTTCCTGGCATCCCATATTTTCTTACAAACACAATCTCTGACCCCTGTTCAGACATTATATCCAACAACGTAGTGAGCATCCCTTCTGAACAAGGGCTGGATTTAAAACACTTACAGAACAAGAGAGCACCGCTTTCATTTTGTCCACAGAAACAGACTTACACAAAAGTGGAGAACAGTAAAGCACTATACACAGAGTAAAGCCGGCCATAGAGGGAGCGAATCTTCTCAGGTTCAGCAGGAACCAGCCGAGATTCGAACCATGTATGGACAGGCTGAATGGACTAAAGTTAATTAACAACCAGCCTGCCAGATTTTACATGCGAATCACTGTGTTCTACCAACTAGGACAGCTTCCCCCGCCAAGAGAGCATAATGGTCGTGGTTGCAGGGAAGAAATTTGCAAGGCAAGCCATACAAATTCTCTCCACCATGGGTGAAGGGAAAGAAAATTCCGATGCCCCCCATCAACACAGTCAGTATTGATGGGGGAATCTCTCCAGCAGCGCTACTGTGTTCTACCGTCAGAAAGCCTTTCCTGCCAGCAGAACACAATGATCACATGCAAAAAAATCTGACAGGCTGATTGTATTGAAGTCGATTGATGAATAGACTTCAGTACAACCAGTCTGCCCATAGATGGATCAAATTAAGGTTGGTACTGCTGAACCGGCTGAGATTCGACCAATGGCAGGCTTAAGGCAGCCCGTACATGAATCAGTTTGACTTGATTCCCCCATGCACCTCGAATGCCAGCTCCCTGCTGAGCTATTGTATTCTGACACTGGGGATACTTCCCCTCCATCAGAATACACAGCTATAGCTGGCAGCACTGATTGAGCAGCAAAAATCCAACTCGGCGGTAGTACAGAAGTCGATCGGTAGATGGATCGAAGTTCAGGCAGTCCCTATGGATTCAGCCAAATTTCAATCCATGTATAGCCGGCTTAAAGGCAGTCATTCAATGCTTGAATTTTAGTCAATTCCTGCTTGATTGTACGAAATTCATGCAGTATATGGCCCTGTCGGCACCACTTGTTTAACAGACTTTTGCTGAAGGAGTCTATTGGAAAATTGTTGGCCAAACAATGCTTGCATTCAATCCAAACCCTATTATCAGAGAGAGGACAGATTCTGCTGAAGTTGTGGTGGTGCGCTGAGATGGCGCAACAGTGCTGCTGGAAAGAGCCCCACGTACTTGATCCGGCAACTGGAATGTTTCCTGTAGGCAGGCATTCTTCCTGGAATTGACCCCACTCACCAGGGACTTTTCCCTGCAGTATTGGCTTTCCCTAACAAGCAGGGTCTCTGTCCCTGACCTACCACTTGCTCCTGGCATGCCTGAACAATGCAGATACCTTGTTTTATAAACTTCCCACACCAAGACGGCTGCCAAAAGGTCTCCAGAAGTTGCAGTGTCCAATCAGACTGCTGACACCTTTGAGACACCGTCACTGATGTAGTCCACGAGAGGACATTTTCTTTATTAGACTCCAATCCATCTGTATAATGGCACAGTACCACCTACTGGACAGAGGTAAACCTGTATCTACCTACATTTAGCCCGGATTCACACTTGTGCGAACACAGACATCGCATGCGATTCGCACCTGCACTGCGGTGCCGATCGCATGCCATGTCTGTGCAATGCGAGTTCAGCCCTACAGTTGTAGGGCTGAACTCGCATTGGATTCGTAGGAAAATAGTGCAGGGACTTTTTCCCCCGCACTGGAATCGGATCGCATGGGTGTTGTCACCCATGCAATCTGATTCCTGTGCGAGTTCACAGTTCACACTGCGATCTGTGAACCGATAACCGATCGGGGGGTATCAATAACATTGTATTGACACCCGCATCGGTTTGCAAAAGGCAGTGTGAACTGCCTGCGGAGAGATGCGATGCGGGAACCGGCACAGGAATCACTCTGGTTCCCACATTGGATATGTGTGGACCTAGGCTAAGGCGGAGCAAAAGAAATCTATACATGTATGGCCAACTTAATCAGAAGAGAAGCAAGCTTGTGTGAAAAAATAAATAAATATAATATATATATATATATATATATATATATATATATATATATATATATATATATATATATATATATATATATATTTTTCCATGCTCATCACTGATTGAATATCCCTGTTTAATTAGCACATTGTACCTTATGTACAGTCTATCGTCATGTATAAGGTTAAATAGTGCACATTGAACCTACAGATGCTTAGACACAATTATGGTATGCCTGGCAATTTAGATTTAGCCTTTAAGTGTCAGTTATATACATTACGTACTGTAGTTCTCATGTGAAAGTAATAGGAGGTGCAGGCCTTCCCCTACTCTACAAAAAAATTAAAAAAGGTTTAATGTAATTTGTGCCCTTGAAATTAAAAAATGTGATCCCACTGCTTGTCCTGGTGACATGTCACTGGGATTTGTAATAGAGGAGATATCTCCCCAACAGGACCAAATAGAAGTAAAAACTGGCAAATTTGAATCATTCTTCAAACTGGGGAAAAAAAAATAATAATTTTGCCTGGAAATATCAGAATTCAATACTTATGCTAATTATGCAGAGAATGTAATTTTAGATGTGTGTATTGAGAATCGAGGATGCATTATTACAAGGGTAGGCTCTGGTATGCCCACTACTGTGGCCCTGTGTACCAATTGCTCATCTGTCATATGTGACCACCACTATAGACTGGGTAGCCCACAGCAAAAGAAAAAGTCTTGGACAGCCCATGTGTGGCCAGTATTTGGATACAACATTGGGATCCAGATGTCCCATACACTCCTTTTTTCCTAATTAAACGGTTCCAACTGTGCGGAGGTAGCCTGCATCCTCCACATATTTGCATTGGCTGGCTTGTACAGAACATCACTGCTCTCTGCCATAATAACAAGGAATTGTTATGCTAATATATGGATCAGTAAAAAACAAAAGGAGGCATTTTAGGACTACAGATGAGATTGTTTTTCTAGGTTTTACATTTGTTAAGCTGAAAATGCATGGAAAAATTATAAATGGAGAAGTGTTACGTTGGTACACACTGGACACTCTTATGGTAATAAGACCACCTAATTGAAAGAGGACTTCTGTATACCGACAAGGATAGTGGACAACTGGAAACACAGAAGATCCTAAGCCCAATTTTAGGGTGGGGGGTGTAGAGATTACATACAGTGTGTCTACGCGTACCAATATCTTGCAAAGGGTTTATCTTTTTTGGTTCTTTAGGCTTACATTGTGCATGCACATTGGAAAAATAGGATTTTTTATAACAGCTTACCTGTAAAATCCTTTTCTTTCGATGGACATCACGGGACATAGAGCCTCAGTAATTACTGATAGGTTATATAGGGTATCACTAGGTGATTGGACACTGGTCACACCCTAAACAGGAAGTTCAACCCTCTATATAATCCCTCTTGCAGGGATACCTCAGTTTTGTAGCAAAGCAATATAAGTGTATTAGAAGAGGGGCGGGACCTTTGTGTCCCGTGATGTACATCGAAAAAAGGATTTTACAGGTAAGCTGTTATAAAAAAATCCAATTTTCTTTCTCATACATCACGGGACACAGAGCCTCAGTAATTACTGATGGGATGTCCCAGAGCAATGCTACCTGAGGGGAGGGGAATCACAACCAAGTAGGGCGCAATCAGACCTGAGGACCCTGTACCGTTGCCTGCAGCACACTATGCCCAAAAGCGATATCCTCATGCCTTCTCACATCCACCTGATAAAATCTGGTGAATGTATGGACTGAAGACCAGGTTGCGGCCTTGCAAATTTGAGCGATAGAGGCCCGGTGATGCACTGCCCAAGAAGCACCAATAGCCCTTGTGGAATGTGCCTTGATCTGAAACTGAGGAATCTTCTGTTTCAAACCGTAAGCTTGAATGATCAATTGTCGAATCCATTTAGAAATGGTAGCTTTTGACGCTGCCTGTCCTCTATTGGGACCCTCTGGCAGAACGAACAAAACATCCGTTTTGCGAATTTGAGCAGTTGCTTCCAGATAGGCCTTGACTGCTCTTACTACATCCAAAGAATGTAGTGACCTTTCTTCCGAAGAACAGGGATCTGGAAAAAAGGAAGGCAGAACAATGTCTTGGTTTAGATGAAAATCTGAAGCCACCTTCGGTAAAAAACTAGGATGAGGGCGCAGTACCACTCTATCCTTGTGTACAATCAAATAAGGCTCTTTACAGGAAAGAGCTGCTAATTCTGATACTCTTCTAGCAGAAGAAATGGCTACCAGAAAAATTAACTTCCTTGTCAACAAGACCAAAGGAATCTGATGTATTGGTTCAAAAGGCTGTTTCTGTAAAACAGACAGAACCAAGTTCAAGTTCCAGGGGTTTAGGGGCGCCTTAACCAGAGGATTAAGACGCGTCACCCCCTGCATAAAGTTTCGGACCAAAGAATGCGAAGCAAGTGGTGGTTGAAACAATACTGATAAGGCCGAAACTTGGCCCTTGATGGTACTCAAGGCCAACTTCATCTCTAATCCCATTTGTAGAAAATCAAGGATTCTACCTATCACATATTTTCTGGGATGCCAACCCCTGGATTCACACCAGGATACATAAGCTTTCCAGACTCTATGATAAATTACTCTGGAAGCTGGCTTCCTTGCATTGATCAAGGTAGATATCACAGGACCTGAAAGCCCACGATTTTTTAGAATGTGGGTTTCAATAGCCAAACCGTCAAATTTAACGTTTGTAAGGCAGGATGGAACACTGGACCTTGAGATAAAACAGGTCTGGGCGTAACGGTGGGGTCCACGAGGAACCCACCGTCATCCTTACTATTTCTGCATACCAGGTCCTCCTGGGCCAAGCGCGGGCTACCAGAAGTACTGACTTACTTTCCTGCCTGATCCTACGAAGGAGTCGTAGCAGTAGCAGAATAGGCGGGAATGCATAAATCAGTGAGAACCGATGCCACGGAATCACCAACGCATCTATCCCGCATGTAAGAGGATCCTTTGTCCTTGCCACAAATCTGTGTATCTTTTTGTTGAATTGGGATGCAAAGAGGTCTCCATCTGGAACCCCCCCATCTTTGGCATATGGCCCAAAAGACATCGGGATGCAGGGACCATTCCCCTGGGAGTAACTGCTGGCGACTTAAAGGGGTTGTAAAGGTAAAAATTTTTTCACCTTAATGCATTATATGTATTAAGGTGAAAAAACTTTTGACAATACCGCCGCCCCCAGCCCCCCCGTTTTACTTACCTGACGCCTCGAATCTCCGCTGCTCGTTCTCGTCATCTCCATTGCAGCTCAGCCTGGTCGCTGATTGGCTGCAGTGGATGGATTGAAAGCAGCGCAGCCATTGGCTCGCGCTGCTGTCAATCACATCCGATGACGCGGCGTGCTGGGGGGCGGGGCCGAGTGATACAGCGAGCGGCTATAGCCGCCGGCTGTATCACGGGAGCGCGCCCGCAAGCACTCACCACCATGCGAGGGAGCTCGCATTAAGGTGGTTAATGCTTGCGGGGAGGAGCTGAAACAGCCGCCGAGGGACCCCAGAAGACCAGGTTCGGGGCCACTCTGTGCAGAACGAGCTGCACAGTAAAGGTAAGTATAACATGTTTGTTATTTTTTTTTTTTTTTTAATTTTACCTTTACAACCCCTTTAAATAGTCCGCCTGCCAGTTCTCTATCCCTGGAATGAAGACTGCCGATGTGCATGGCACCTGCTTCTCTGCCCAGACTAAGATCTGGTTCACCTCTCCTTGAGCAGCTCGGCTCCTGGTGCCTCCCTGATGATTGATATAAGCCACTGCTGTGGCATTGTCGGACTGGATCCTGACTGGGCAACCCTGTAGCCTGAGAGTCCAGGCTTTTAGAGCTAGATATGCCGTACGGATCTCCATAATGTTGATGGGTAGAGTCCTCTCAGTTTTGGACCATACCCCCTGGACTGCAGACTGTTCCAGAACTGCTCCCCAACCCGAAAGTCTGGCATCCGTTGTTACCACCGTCCAGGTGACCGGTAGAAAGGATTTCCCTTTCTGCAAGCTTTCGGGCATTAACCACCAATTGAGGCACTGACACACTGCATGAGACAGGTGCATCGGAAAAATCTAATGCCTGAACCCTCTTGTTCCAGGCCGACAGGATACTGTGTTGCAACAGTCCTGAATGAAACTGAGCATAGGGAACTGCTTCGAACGAAGCTACCCTCTTTCCCAGCAGCCTCATACAAAAGGCGGACAGAAGGACCCTTCTTGGTCCTGACTACCAGAATCAGCTCCCTTAAGGCAGTGATCTTTGCCTGAGGAAAAAATACCTTCTTCCTGGCTTGTATCTAGGGATGAGCTTCGAGTTCGAGTCGAACTCATGTTCGACTCAAACATTGGCTGTTCGCAAGTTCGTCGAACAGCGAACAATTTGGAGTGTTCGCGGCAAATTCGAATGCTGCGGAACACCCTTTAAAAGTCTATGGGAGAAATCAAAAGTGCTAATTTTAAAGGCTAATATGCAAGTTATTGTCATAAAAAGTGTTTGGGGACCCAGGTCCTGCCCCAGGGGACATGGATCAATGCAAAAAAAAGTTTTAAAAACGGCCGTTTTTTCAGGAGCAGTGATTTTAATAATGCTTAAAGTCAAACAATAAAAGTGTAATATCCCTTTAAATTTCGTACCTGGGGGGGGTGTCTATAGTATGCCTGTAAAGGGGCGCATGTTTCCTGTGTTTAGAACAGTCTGACAGCAAAATGACATTTTGAAGGAAAAAACTAATTTAAAACTACCCGCGGCTATTGCATTGCCGACAATACACATAGAAGTTCATTGATAAAAACGGCATGGGAATTCCCCAAAGGGGAACCCCGAACCAAAATTTAAAAAAAAAAAAAATATATAATGTGGGGTTCCCCCTAAATTCCATACCAGACCCTTCAGGTCTGGTATGGATTTTAAGGGGAACCCCGCGCCAAAAAAAAAAAGCGGCGTGGGGTCCCCCCAAAAATCCATACCAGACCCTTATCCGAGCATGCAACCTGGCAGGCCGCAGGAAAAGAGGGGGGGGGACGAGAGTGCGGCCCCCCCCTCCTGAACTGTACCAGTCCACATGCCCTCAACATTGGGAGGGTGCTTTGGGGTAGCCCCCCAAAACACCTTGTCCCCATGTTGATGAGGACAAGGGCCTCATCCCCACAACCCTGGCCGGTGGTTGTGGGGGTCTGCGGGCGGGGGGCTTATCGGAATCTGGAAGCCCCCTTTAACAAGGGGACCCCCAGATCCCGCCCCCCTGTGTGAAATGGTAAGGGGGTACAAAAGTACCCCTACCATTTCACTAAAAAACTGTCAAAAATGTTAAAAATGACAAGAGACAGTTTTTGACAATTCCTTTATTTAAATACTTCTTCTTTCTTCTATCTTCCTTCATCTTCTGGTTCTTCTGGCTCTTCTGGTTCTTCCTCCGGCGTTCTCGTCCAGCATCTCCTCCGCGGCGTCTTCTATCTTCTTCTTTTCCTCGGGCCGCTCCGCACACATGGCATGGGGGGAGGCTCCCGCTCTTCTCTTCTTCTTCATCTTCTTTTCTTATCTTCTTCATTTTCTTCTCCGGGCCGTTCCGCACCCATGCTGGCATGGAGGGAGGCTCCCGCTGTGTGACGGCGCTCCTCGTCTGACAGTTCTTAAATAACAGGGGGGCGGGGCCACCCGGTGACCCCGCCCCCCTCTGACGCACGGTGACTTGACGGGACTTCCCTGTGACGTCACGGGGAATGCCACAGGGAAGTCCCGTCATGTCCCGTGCGCCAGAGGGGGGCGGGGTCACCGGGTGGCCCCACCCCCCGTTATTTAAGAACTGTCAGACGAGGAGCGCCGTCACACAGCGGGAGCCTCCCTCCATGCCAGCATGGGTGCGGAGCGGCCCGGAGAAGAAAATGAAGAAGAGAAGAAGAGAAGAAGAGAAGAAGATGAAGAAGATGAAGAAGATGAAGAAGATGAAGAAGATGAAGAAGATGAAGAAGATGAAGAAGATGAAGAAGATGAAGAAGATGAAGAGAAGAGCGGGAGCCTCCCCCCCATGCCATGGGTGCGGAGCGGCCCGAGGAGAAGAAGACGCCGCTGGAGATGCTGGACGAGAACGCCGGAGGAAGAACCAGAAGAGCCAGAAGAACCAGAAGATGAAGGAAGATAGAAGAAAGAAGAAGAAGTATTTAAATAAAGGAATTGTCAAAAACTGTCTCTTGTCATTTTTAACATTTTTGACAGTTTTTTAGTGAAATGGTAGGGGTACTTTTGTACCCCCTTACCATTTCACACAGGGGGGGGCCGGGATCTGGGGGTCCCCTTGTTAAAGGGGGCTTCCAAATTCCGATAAGCCCCCCGCCCGCAGACCCCCACAACCACCGGCCAGGGTTGTGGGGATGAGGCCCTTGTCCGCATCAACATGGGGACAAGGTGTTTTGGGGGGCTACCCCAAAGCACCCTCCCAATGTTGAGGGCATGTGGCTTGGTACGGTTCAGGAGGGGGGGGGCCGCACTCTCGTCCCCCCCTCTTTTCCTGCGGCCTGCCAAGTTGCGTGCTCGGATAAGGGTCTGGTATGGAATTTAAGGGGAACCCCACGTCATTTTTTTTTTTTTTTAATTCTGGCCGGGGTTCCCCTTAATATCCATACCAGACCTGAAGGGCCTGGTATGGAATTTAGGGGGACTCCCACGTCATTTTTTTTTTTAAATTTTGGTTCGGGGTTCCCCTTTGGGGAATTCCCATGCCGTTTTTATCAATGAACTTCTATGTGTATTGTCGGCAATGCAATAGCCGCGGGTAGTTTTAAATTTCCTTCAAAGTTTTTTCCTTCAAAATGTCATTTTGCTGTCAGACTGTTCTAAACACAGGAAACATGCGCCCCTTTACAGGCATACTATAGACACCCCCCAGGTACGAAATTTAAAGGGATATTACACTTTTATTGTTTGACTTTAAGCATTATTAAAATCACTGCTCCTGAAAAAACGGCCGTTTTTAAAACTTTTTTTTGCATTGATCCATGTCCCCTGGGGCAGGACCCAGGTCCCCAAACACTTTTTATGACAATAACTTGCATATTAGCCTTTAAAATTAGCACTTTTGATTATTCATGTTCGTGTCCCGTAGACTTTAACAATGTTCGCGTGTTCGAACGAACTTTTTTCCTGTTCGCATGTTCTGGTGCGAACCGAACAGGAGAGTGTTCGGCTCATCCCTACTTGTATCTATGATCAGACCCAAATACTCCAGTCTTCTTACTGGTTTTAGGAAAGATCTTTCTAAGTTGAGGAGCCAACCTAGGTGTTCCAGATACTAGACTGTGGTTCTCAAGTTTCTGTTCAAACAGGCTACCGACCGGTCTATCAAGAGCAGGTCGTCTAGGTATGCTATGACAGTTATACCTTGAGCCCTTAATCTGGCCAGAGGAGGCCAAGATTTTTGTAAACACTCGAGGTGCAGTGGTTAGTCCGAAAGGCAGAGCCACAAACTGGAAATGGCGCCCTCCTATCTCGAAGCATAAGAGCTTTTGAGGAGCAGGAAAAATGGGCACCTGCAGATATGCATCTCTGATGTCCATCGATGCCAGAAATTCTCCTCCCTACAGGATGGAGACTACTGTCCGAATTGATTCCCTGCGAAAGGACCAAATCCTTAGGAATCGATTCAGATCCCTTAGATCCAGAATGGGTCTGACATCGCCATCTGGCTTTTGGACCGTAAAAGGTTGGAATAGAATCCCAATCCTTGATCCTTCGTGGGAACCACCATAATGACCTCTTGCGACAAAAGCCGCTCTAACGCTAGAAGGAGCGACTGCTTTTTCTCTGGATCTCTGGGGACATTTGATCGGAGGAAACGAGGAGAGGGAAATTCTCATCTGTCCTGAAATCCTCCTGCCAGAGCTTTTGAGAACTGTAGCAGTCTTCCCCCCACTCGAGTGAGAGGGGGCGCCCCTTCATAAAGAGGCCTTAGAGTCCTGTCTAGCAGGCTTCTTCCCCCAGGACTTCCTTGTCCCTGGGGTTGACTCTTGCTTCTTGTCCCTGACGGAAGAGGCCGTCGCGACTGCCTAGAGGCTGATGCCCCTGGCACTGGGGAAAGGGTGCGTTTGAAAGAGGGACGCTTACTCCTCTTCTTAACAGGTAAGAGAGTGCTCTCCCACTAGAGAACCTTTCGATATAATTATCCAAGTCTTCTCCAAACAACCTTGCACCATGAAATGGAAATCTAGCCAGAAGTTTCTTACATGGTGCTTCAGCTGACCAATCTTTGAACCATAAGATTCTACGCATATACACCAACCCAAGTGAAAGACGAGGGGTTTGCATGATAGAATCTCTAATGGCATCAACAGCAAAACATAAGGCCACTGGAAGGTTAGCCAACCCCTGGGCCTGCTGTTCAGGTAAAACCTTGATGACCTGCTTAACATGGTCTCTTAAGTATTGACAGACTCCGATCGCTGCCACTGCAGGTTGAACTACTGAAAATGCAAAGGAGAAAATATCCTTTAATAGGGATTCCAACTTTTTATCCACAGGGTCCCTGAGCATCTGAGCATTGTTTACAGGACAAATCAGACTTTTATTTACAGAGGAAATGGCGGCATCAACGGCCGGTATCCCCCACATGTTTATAAACATTTCTTCCATATGATAAAGTGTTGAAAACCTTTTTAGGCGGAAAAAAACGTTTATCTGGGTGATCCCACTCAGAATAAATGAGCTTTTTCAAGTAAATTATGAACAGGAAAAGCATGTGTTGTTTGAGGAGGCTTTAGTGACCCCAACGAAGTAGAGGGTTCTTTAACTGATTCAGATACGGGTACTTTAAATGTGGAGCGGACCAATCCAGCAAGGATCTGTACTAACACCTTCTCATACTGAGAAGCGAAGAGGGCCCTTCTCCACTTGATTCATCAGAAAAGGAATCATCCGTCCCATCCCGATCCTCTGAAAGGGATTTTTCTCCCCTATCCCAGAGCTCCTTCCTGAGGGTCCTGGGAAACAGAGGAAGGCCTGGTGCGTCTTTTTTCCACTGAGTGAAGATGCAATTACGGCCATTAATCTTTCCTCTAAACCATTAATGGTTGAGGAAAAAAACCTCCTGCGTAATGTATACAGGGGCTGAAGTGCCAGAAGCAGGTGTAGCCCCTGACCCCAACGGCCCTCCCTGGCTAGCCGTCCCTGGCCCCTAAGGGGGGGAAGGTGCTGCAGAAAGGGAGTCCTAAGAACCTGAAGGAGATCCCCTAGAGCCTCTAGTTCTTGGGGTATTTGAACCTCTTCTACACATAGTGCAAAGCAACAAGGTGGAGGTATCACAAATGAACACTGACTGCTGAGCAATGTAGTCCGGCAAAAGCCCTGATACCAAATGCCCAGTCTAGTGTTTCTTTAGTAAATGCTGCCTAGGAGAATGCCTGAGTCCCACCTTACATGCGAACGTCAGCTCTGTGTCCCTCCAAAGGCTGTGTGCACCTGCAAAGTATGCCTCTATAGCCTTGCAGCCGGCGATCTGGGCGTCTAAGCATGCTGGATGCTGCGATGACGCTCCGCCCCCCCCCCCACTCTCCAGCGCCCCCCCCCCCTCGTCTTTTAAAAAAACGTGCGCTTCCCGCGCAAGCCGACCCTCCTGGCAAGCATGGAGGAAAGGCTGGGGGTGGGGCAGGAAGGAGAGAGGCTGGCAGTGATGGGGCCTGCACGTGGCAAAATGGCGGCGGTGATGAAAGTGCGGTATATTACCGCCTCACAGACCACCTGCGGCCTCCCCCTATTCTGGGGGGAATATCCAGAGGAGAACCCCCCATCCTACCTGAAGCTCGGCAGGAGGAGCTTGTGCAGTGTGAAACACTGAGATAGACATCAGCATGAGAAGGTATGTGCTCTTGGCAGCCCCCGGTGGCGACAATAGGCATAGCATGCATTTACCTTAAAGGAGAAAACCTACTAGAATTAAAAAATTCTGTGGAATCTCCCTTACCTTATCCAGCCGCAGGGTTCTGTTATACAGACCCAATCTTCACCTCTTACAGTGGGCTCCGTTTGGAAAAACCTTCAGAGACTGGGGCCCCCTATGGATAGGGGGATCCGCAGTTCTGGGCCTGTAAAGCACCCAGCCAGAAATAAGGCTAGAAAAACCATTTTCTGATATGCGGGGTCCAGCTCTCTAAAAAGAGGAAGCGTTACAGGTAAAACCTCGTTTCTTCGGACACGAGGCCCGGGTACCATCCAATTCGGCCTAGAAAGGACACTTTGAAATGGATCCGGTTCGCCTGGCTTGCCCCAGTATAGGATATAGGATATAGGATATAGGATATTCCCTTTGGAGCTCAGCACAGGGCATCTTTACACATCCAACACCTAAGACACTGGCTAAAAAACTGGAGGCATCCCTGCAAGAGGAGGGATTATATAGGGGGTTGAACTTCCTGTTTAGGGTGTGACCAGGGTCCAATCACCTAGTGATACCCTATATAACCCATCAGTAATTACTGAGGCTCTGTGTCCCGTGATGTATGAGAAAGAAATTACATTATTGTTGTAGGGACGGTTTCTATAACATAATAATGAAGCTTTCCAATGCGCATTCACAATGTAAGCCTTGATTCTACAAGTGTAGCACTGTATCATGTGAACACTTTTTGCCTCACAACTATGAAAAAGAAGAAGATTTTATCTGCTTATATTTTGCCTTCACTGGTTCCTCTCGGATCGTCCTATGTAATAATAATTAAACAAACAGAAAACGCACAGGCATATACAGAGAAAGCCGCTGGCAGAGACAGACACACTGTGCACTGAACAAACTAAACAAAATTCTGATGTGCTAATAAGAATACAAACCACATTAAAAGTGGTTGTAAAGTCTCAAGGTTTTTCACCTTAATGCATTCTATGCATTAAAGGTGAAAAAACATTTTTGCTGCAGCTCTCCCCCAGAGCCCCCCCCCCCTTTTACTTAAAAAAAAAATTATTATATATATATATAAATAATCTCTTTAAAAACCTGCACAAATGAAACCACAGTCCCATTAAAAAAAGTGACATCCAGTGCTGTGTGATGAGGAGTGTCAGAAAGCTTCTATCTTTACCACGTGGGCCATCACCAGTAGTTAGATGGACTATTATCAAAATCCATGGAGTCAGAGTCAGATATGCCTGTAAACAGATATGCCCATATAAAAATGTTTTATGGATTCACACTATTAAACGTAAAGTGCAAGGCTACGCAAATGAAGACCATAAAAACAGTGCTGTGTATACACAACATAGTAGTAAACAAATCTAGATATTCATAGTTATAGTTACATAGTAGGTGAGGTTGAAAAAAAAGACACAAGTCTATCAAGTCCAACCTATGTGTGATTATAAGTTAGTATTACCTTGTATATCCATGTATATCCATGTATGTTGTGGTCGTTCAGGTGCTTATCTAATAGTTTTTTGAAACTATTGATGCCCCCACTGAGACCACTGCCTGTGGAAGGGAATTCCACATCCTGGCTGCTCTTACAGTAAATAACCCTCTACGTAGTTTATTGTTACACCTCTTTTCTTCTAATTTTAATGAGTGGACATGTGTCTTGTTAAACTCCCTTCCGTGAAAAACTTTTATCCCTATGGTACCAGTACAGTATTTGTAAATTTAAATCATGTCACCTCTCAGGCATCTCTTCTCCAGAGAGAATAAAGTTCAGTGCTCGCAACCTTTCTTCATAACCAATATCCTCCAGACCCTTTATTAGCTTTGTTGCCCTTCTTTGTACTCGCTCCATTTCCAGTACATCCTTCCTGAGGACTGGTGCCCAGAGCTGGACAGCATACTCTAGGTGCGGCTGGACCAGCGTCTTGTAGAGTGGGAGAATTAAATCCCTTTATCCCTGGAGTTAATCCCTTTTTTAATGCATGCCAATATTCGGTTTGCTTGGTTAGCAGCCGCTTGGCATTGCATGCCATTCCTGAGCCTATCATCTACTAGGATCCCCAGGTCCTTTTCAATACTAGATTCCCCCCAGAGGTTCTCCCCCTAGTGTATAGATTGAATTCATATTTTTGCCACCCAAATACATTATTTTACATTTTTCTACATTAAAACATCATTTGCCATGTAGTTACCCACCCCATTAATTTGTTCAGATTTTCTTGCAAGGTATCCACATCCTGCGGAGAAGTTATTGCCCTGCTTAGCTTAGTATCGTCCGTAAATACAGAGATTGAACTGTTTACCCCATCCTCCAGGTTGTTTATGAATAAACTAAATAGGATTGGTCCCAGCACAGAACCCTTTGGTACCCCACTACCCACCCCTAACCATTCCGAGTATTCCTCATTTATCACCACCCTCTGAAGTCACCCTTGTAGCCATGTTTCAAACCATGTACTCACAGTAAACGTTTATGGGGAACAGTGTCAAATGCTTTTGCAAATCCCAGAGATTATGTACAAGCTTGGCAACGTATCATGCTTTAGCTAGGCCTAGTCATAATTGACATCATCCGGGGAACAATGGTCTACATAAGGATATTGTTTGCAGGCCTATCCGACTCCATAATAGAGTCCATAGATTCTGGTAAGAGTCCATCCAACTACTGGTGATGGCCCACGTGGTGAATATAGAAGCTTTCTGACACTCCTCCTCATCACACAGCGGTGTGTACCACTTTTTGATGATTGGGACTGTGGTTTTATTTATGCACATTTTAAAACTGACTTATTTATATAATTTTTTTCACACACGTTTTTTCATTTAATAATGTGGTTTGTATTAGCGCGGCAGAATTTAGTTTATTTTGTCCTATGTAGTGCCCACATATGTTATGCTGGGACTCCATGACTGAAAAAAATTAAATCCAATCAATGAAAAAAGCAGGCTGGAGGGGGCGCATGCGCGGCTTGTAAGATGGTGGACATGTGAGAGCTAAGCTCCGGTCCCCGTCTCCTTGTCTGAGGCTCCTGCTCCACTACACAGCTACCTACCACCCCAGCACCAATCGCAGCCAGAAGTGCCGGGTACTCCATGGGCAAAATCGGTGACCAGAAAAACAAATTATCTCTGGTTTTATTCCACCGCCTCTGTTCCGGCCTAATTAGCACATGGAGCGATACCTCCTTAGGCCACAATCCCCAGCCTCTAGTATCCTGTCAAATCTGTCAGTGTTTAATCTGTTGCAGATGGACCACATACCCCAGCAATCCCAGCTCACAGACTCTACAGCAATGGAGATTGTTGTTGTGCTTGATAAAAAACTACAAACCCTGCTTCAGGATTTGACTCACAATGGGACTAAGGAGGTTGGGAAAATTGCACAGGAACTTAGAGGCAAGATTGATCAACTTTGTGAACGTACTGATACCCTGGAAAGCAAATTTGATGATCTTGTCCAATATGGTCATGACCTTGAGGAAGATAGCACTGCCCTTAAAAAACACACAACTTCAACAGCAGCAGGAAGATTTGGAGAACAGGGAACACCGCCAAAATCTCAGAATTCGTGGGATTCCAGAGTCTATTAACGATAAAGAGCTCTGCCAGTATCTTCTGGCTCTATTTTTCACCCTGGCACCTCATATACCCGATATTGATTGGCGCCTGGATAGAGCCCACAGGTCATTGGCTTCCAAACCACCTCAGGGCTCCAACCCAAGAGACGTTATCATTCGCTTTCACTACTACAAAAGCAAAGAAGCTCTTACTAATCGCCACCCGTAACAAGTCTTGCATAGACTTCAAGGGCGCCAAGATTAAAATCTTCAACGATCTCTCATCCATTACACAATCTATGCCCCGTCACCACACATTTACAAAACCACCAAGTTGCCTATAGATGGGTATTCCCCTTCCGCCTATCTGCTTCTAAGGATGGTGTGCAGTTCTCTCTAAAAGATCTTCATGAAAGCAAGGCATTCATCCGTAACCTAGGCCTTCCGCCTATTCCTGAGGAGGACCTTCAGATTCCTATTCAGATTGCAAAGCCACTCCTGACACCGGCCAAGATCTGGACCCCAGTACGTCGGAGATCGCAGAAAGCGTCTACAACACCTCAACGGGCTGCTCCTTCCAGTTCCCTACCTGACGACTGAAAGCAGCTGAAAATTATTCTACTTTTTCCACGAACAGTCTACATTTGATTAGTCCGTGTTTGGGACTCCAGTACGTGAGTCGTTCATTTATACCTAGAAGACCCTTTCCCGCTCTCCTGAAGTACTCTGTTTTTTTTTTTCCCCGGTTAAATTCTTATCTCCTATTAGATCTGGTTATGTGCTCCCTAGACCGTTTGATCTTGCAGGTAGCCATGCACCTCACCAATATTCAAGGCAACCGCCTTGGATCCCTGAAGAGGTTTTTTTTTCCTTCAGGCCTCCCCCCCCCCCCCCCCAAATATAGATTTATGAAGTTTTCAAAAAAATTAAAAATAGGGCAAGGCCCCCAGTTTACAATAGAAGCCATCAACAGCGGTGGTCGCAGCCTCCTTTATATTTATTTTGGTACAGTAACTAGATTGTAAGCTCTAACGAGCAGGGCCCTCTGATCCCTCCTGTATTGATTTGTATTGTAAGTGTACTGTCTGCCCTCATGTTGTAAAGCGCTGCGCAAACTGTTAGCGCTATATAAATCCTGTATAATAATAATAATAATAATGTACTTCAGTACAGTCAGTGTTCATATTGAAGATTTTGCAAGTGACTTTTGCTGTCTTCCTGTAACTACAAGGCTCTACTATTGTTAAATGTATACATATGTGTGTCAAAGTATACGGGCAGCCCATAATCTAATTTCCAGACAGTTACTATAACTTATCCATAAGGGGGAAGAAAGAAAGGGGGGGAGGGAAGGGAAACGGAGAGGATGGTGTTAGACTAAGCTTGTATTTTTGGCTTAGGTCAGTCTTAGTCTTCAGTCTTTAAGCTAACGTATTTATCGGCGTATAACACACACTTTTTTCCCCTTAAAATCAGGGGAAAATCGTGGGTGCGTGTTATACGCCGATCCACGCTAATTGTGATCTATCGGAGCGATCGCCGCCGACATTCACATAGCGTTTAGTTTTAAATATAGCACCACGGAGTTCAGAGGGACTCGGCGGAGCTGAACGAGCGCCGCCGAGATCACAGTGACTGGGCGGAGCCGAGATGCACATAGCCGAGTGTTCTCGGCTCTTCTCGGCACCGTTCACAGTCACGCCCAGTCCCGCCATTGGACCTGTGTTATGTCCATCATAGGGACTGGGCGTGACTGAGCGGCAACGAGAAGAGCCGAGAACACTCGGCTATGTGTATCTCGGCTCCGCCCAGTCACTGTGATCTCGGCGGCACTCGTTCAGCTCCGCCGAGTCCCTCCGAACTCTGCGGCGCCAAATTTACACGCTTTGTGTATGTCGGTGGCGATCTGTCCAAGCATGTAATGGACACTGGGGGCAAGGCTGCACTGACCACTGGGGCAAGGCTGCACTGGGGCAAAGCTGCACTGACAAGGCTGCACTGGGGCAAAGCTGCACTGACAAGGCTGCACTGGGGCAAAGCTGCACTGACAAGGCTGCACTGGGGCAAAGCTGCACTGACAAGGCTGCACTGGGGCAAAGCTGCACTGACAAGGCTGCAATGGACACTGGGGCAAGGCTGCACTGACACGGCTGCAGATGGACATGATAAGGCTGGATTGATGGGCATTTAAATGTAAGTTTTTTTTCCTTAAACTTTACTCCTAAAAGTTTTTTTCCTTAAAAATCCCTCCTAAACTTGGAGTGCGTGTTATACGCCGATAAATACGGGTAATTTTCATTTACTCAGGTCTCGTATAGGGCCTTACCCTCTTCTGAAAATATGAACATGTTCCATGGATCCCATGTGTTCTTGAAAGTTTCATGTCTGTCTTGTGCCGATAATTCAGGCCTTCTACAATGTTTTTCTTTCTCAATGCTATTAAAAGGGGTTGTAAAGTTAAATTTTTTTTTTTTTTTAAATAACAAACATGTTATACTTACCTTCACTGTGCAGCTCGTTCTGCACAGAGTGGCCCCGAACCTGGTCTTCTGGGGTACCTCGGCGGCTGTTTCAGCTCCTCCCCGCAAGCATTTACCACCTTAGTGCGAGCTCCCTCGCACGGTGGTGAGTGCTTGCGGGCGCGCTCCCGTGATACAGCCGGCGGCTATAGCCGCTCGCTGTATCACTCGGCCCCGCCCCCCCGGCGCGCCGCGTCATCGGATGTGATTGACAGCAGCGCGAGCCAATGGCTGCGCTGCTTTCAATCCATCCACTGCAGCCAATCAGCGACCAGGCTGAGCTGCAATGAAGATGACGAGGACGAGCAGCGAAGATTCGAGGCGTCAGGTAAGTAAAACGGGGGGCTGGGGGCGGCGGTACTGTCAAAAGTTTTTTCACCTTAATGCATAGAATGCATTAAGGTGGAAAAATTTTTACCTTTACAACCCCTTTAACTTTTTTGTTTTGTTTTTTATATCTTTTGATGATATATCTTTTTCAGCAGGCTTTTTTTTTTTTTTGTTTTTTTTTTGGCCTTTTCTGGGTTACTCGATGCACCCTCCGTTGCATCATTTCAACAAACCAACCTCAATATATTTTCTGTTCCATGCACTGTAGATTTGTGTCCATTTCCCTGTTACCTGAGTTAACATTGAAACTTATCATTATGATTTATAATGGCTCTTAAAGTACTTTCCTGTAATGTGAAGAGCTTGAAATCCATTCAAAAATATGAATAGCTTTGAGGGAAATCAAGGCCTCAGGAGCAGATGTAATTATAGTCCAAAAAAGAGAATTTGGAAAAAATTAAGAATCGCGCTACCCATAAGATTCTGACCCAGAATCAAACTAACATGTATGGACCAAATCTTATAAAGAATCCCCTGTGGGTGTGATCATAAATACAAAAAGTGTGATTACGAATCAAAAAAAAAAAAAAAAAAATTATATAAATCCACAGACATCTAATCAAATGATAACCAAAAACAATATTAAATCCATGTAGGATAAATTGATAAAAGTAAACATCAATGATAGTGAAATAATGAGTCCATAAGTGCACAAAATAAATTAGCTGAACTTAAAAATCAAAACATGGTGATTAATTGAAAATGCACCAGTGCACTGTGAAGTAAAAGTCCATAAATTGTGAGCAAGCCGCCCTCAAAATCTATGAGCAGGAAGCTGTGTTGAATCCACCACCAAATCAGCAGGAATCAAACCCTTACCAGATCACCATGATCCCCCATGAAAGAGGATCAAGGAATGCATGTAATGAATCACAACTTGGTTCCAAAAGACAGCAGGCATGATCACAGATTCTGGGAAACCACCTCACAGACAATCAGACCATCACATGGATAGCGTGGTACATAGAACAAATAAACTCCATATAGTGTAAAACATAATGATTGTTTATTAAAAAAGAAATTAGCACACTTACAATATTGCAGTAAAAAAAGGGCCTGAAGTCTGATGCGCCGGCCGGGAGCACAAACAGACAACCCGTCCTTCTGGGTAAGTGAATGGAGCACAGGGTGACATCAGCGCGTCGCTCCTCCCTATGCATTTCATAACTTACGTCGTCCAGGGGCACGGGCGGCGCACTGCGTCACCTCTACTTGTACAGAAAAAAAGCGTACCAAGCCTCAATCCGAGCCACCACACACCCACGAACATATGCGGTAGAATGAATTATAGTCCACGGCCGAGCCAACATGACTCGGACCTAAGACAAACTTAATTTTTTTAAAATGTAATTAAAATGGGTATGGAACAATGCCGTATCGCATATACACACACACACACACACACACACACACACACACACACACACACCCCGGAAATACATGTGTGTGAAGGTGACAAACTCAGCGCTGCGGCCCAGCGACACCCAGTGGACAACATAAAAATTGTCCAACCCACACAAAAGGACCACAGCAACCTGGTCACTTGATAAAAATTAGTGAGTTGATAAAAATACATAAAATTCATAAAGAACATATTCCACTGAAATAACAGCAAGTTAAATACCTAAGTTCATCTGCTGTGGATAATAAGTCCATGAGGTGTGAGGGCTCAGAACAAAGGTCATTAATAGAATTCACAAACAATATGTAAGCTCATACAATACGCATAACAGATGGTACAGATTATAAATCTAATGACCAAAAAGGTATCCACCTATAGCGAAAGGACGGTTGGTCATAACCATAGTTGAACAGAATAAATTGAAAAATTAACAAAATGGCAGCATGGAAATCGTACATAAAAACAAATGTGGATATCGATAGGAAAAATGCAAACTAGGAGTTATTAATAAATGCATTAACATCGGTATACACATTTAAGCCAAAAAGGTACATAAGTTTTGAGACGTATACCCAAGACATTTCTTGTTTGGATATCTCCCTAACCAATGAGCTACCCCTCCAGTGGGTCTTGTACTTGTCTATCCCCATAAAAAATGTATTGGAGGGGTCTCTGTGGTGCTCCTCATCGTAATGTCTGGAGACTGAATGGTTCTTAAAGCCCTTTCTGATGTTGCTGAGGTGTTCGTTCAGTCTTACCTGGAGAGCCCTTTTGGTCCTCCCCACGTACTGCAACCCACAGGGGCATTGGATGAGGTAGACCACACCCTCAGATGAACAAGTGATGAAGGGTTCTACTTCAAAGGCCAGAGAGGTGCTAGTGGATACAAATTTGCAGATCTTCCTATCCTTACACCTATTAAGGGAGCAGACTTGACATTTCTTACACTGATAGTAACCAGTGAGATTTTGAAAGAAACATCTGTTCACTCTCGGAGGATCCTGGACACTGGGAGCAATTCTGTTCCCAAGTGAGGATGCCCCTTAAATACTATCTGTGGTTTATCCGGTAATATATTCCTCAAAACCTGATCATTACCTAGTAGGTGCCAGTGCTTCTGAATTAATTTCTTAATACTCCGGAATTGTACTGAAAACATCGCGATAAATGGCAGGGACATTTTATCCTCCATCACCTGGTGGGGTTTATCCGCCAAAAGTAACGATCTGTCTATATCCCTTACCGTCTTCACAGTTTGGGACAGTACTTGCAGGTCATAGCCCTTTTCTATAAATCTGGCAGACAAGACAGCTGCCAGATTGTCAAAAACCTCAACTTCAGTGCAGTTGCGCCTCAACCGCATGAACTGGCCATAAGGGACAGCTCTAAGCCAGGGTTTATAATGGCAACTGTCTGAAGAGATGTAAGAGTTTCTATCCGTCTACTTAAAATAAGTAGACGTGTTAAATCTCTCCTCTTTGACTGTGATTGTCAAATCCAGAAAGTTGATTTCCTCCAAACTAGCTTCAAAATTAAATTTGATGCCCCTATTGTTATCATTAAGGAGTGCCATAAAATCCAGCAAATCCGACTCCCTGCCATCCCATAGGAGGAGCACGTCACCGATATATCTAGCCCATAAGACCACCTCTGGTCTATTTTGAGCATCAATGACGTCCTCCTCCCACTTGGCCATAAATAAATTGGCCAAGCGAGGGGCATACTTGGCCCCCATATCCACACCCCTATCCTGACGATAGAACTGTTGGTCAAACAGAAAATAATTGTGGGTAGCGGCATACATTAACAACTCCATAATAAAATCAATCTGCAATGGAACCAATCCCGAATCCCTCTCCAGATACGGTTTAACCGCCTCCAAACCCAATTGGTGGGGGATAATGGTGTAGAGCGAGGTTACGTCCGCTGTAACTAGCCATAACCCACTCCTAGGAGTGATTCCTGATAGTAGATTAATGACCTGTTTGGAGTCCTTGATATAGGATGGGATTTTCCTAACCAAAGGCTGTAAATAATGATCGATATACTTGCCCACCCAGGACATGACCGAATCAATCCCACTCACTATGGGACGTCCCGGGGGGCAAGTTTGGCTCTTATGGATCTTCGGGAGGTAGTAAATAATTGGAGTGCGGGGGGCACATGGTACCAGAAACAGCCTCTCTTTAGTAAGAATACCACTATGGAAACCCGTATCGACAATGCTCTCCAGCTCTTTTTTATACTTAGAAATAGGATCCCTATTTAGAGGGGTATAGGTCTCACTATCCCCCACAATCCGGTACATTTTCTTGAGATAGTCACACTGGTCTAGGACCACAATTCCCCCCCCCCCCCCCCCTTATCAGCTGGTCGAATGACCAATGATTTGTTATTACACAAGGAATCAAGACCCACTTCCAAGTCCCTCTGCACTTTGATCTTTTTAACTTTAATGTGTTCTAGATCGCGTAGCACTACGTCTCTAAAGATCCGAATGGAAGGTGCCATTGTACCCGGGGGGGTTAAAGAGGGAAGCATTTGAAAGACCAGAATGCTCCTTTGCCTATACCACTGCGCCTTTGCTGCTATATATGTAGTCACTTCGGAGATAAATCCTATCACATGGTCAGATCATGCACCTCTCGCTTGGTTCTTGCTTAAAACAGGACGCTGACAAAACTGAAAGCCAAGCTCGTCTCTCAGCTACGAGCTGCTTAGACGAGCCTACTCCATTCCCCCACAGTGGAACGTCTAACGAGTTGTGGTCTCTTTCCGGAATCGTATTAAGTCCTTGGATTTCAATAAGATTTCTAAATCATTGTTGTGTTCTAGACAAAAGTTCTAGTAGTATGCTAATAAACCACACAGAATGCTAGTGAATAGAGTCAAGCCACGTCCATTTCTGTCTATACCTGATCACTTAATGCAGTCAAATGGTAGCCCCACTTATTGTCCTCATACCATGTCAAAGGTGTTTGGGGATTTCTATAAAGATCTTTAGAATTGTCTGAGCTCAGATCCAACCTCACATTTCACACAAGGTAAATTCGACGACTTTATGTCATCTCTACAACTGCCCGAGATATCCTGTGAACAACGTTCTAAACTTACATTTGCCTTTTACGGCCGAGGAAATTGCTGAAGTGATCAACCTTTTACCATCCCATAAGTCTCCGGGACCTGATGGGCTCCCCTATTCTTACTACAAAACCTTCCTCCCAACATTAGGCCCATACCTACTGGCCCTATTCTCATCATTGCTCAAAGGCACTCCCACATTCCCAATTTTTACATGCGAACATAACTTATAACAAAAACAGGCAAAGACCCCTCACTAACCGATAACTATCGTCCCATAGCATTGTTAAATTCAGACTATAAAAGATTTACCAAAATTCTAGCCAATAGACACTCGCTATTGCTGCCGTTTCTAATACATAAAGACCAGGTGGGCTTTGTTCCGACTAGACACGCAGGAGACAACACAAGACGTACAATAGATCTCCTAAGACAAAATGCCCTGCCATCGTTTTGAACTTGGATGCTCAAAAAGTGTTTGATCGCTTAAGCTGCCCATACATGTTCACAGTACTAGCCCAATATGGGTTTTCGGGCTCTTTCATTAATGCTTTAAAAGGCTCTACATTCACATTCCTTTGCCCAAGTCCAACTGTCCTCTCATCTGTCGCAGCCCTTCCTCCTAAGTAATGTACCAGACAGGGTTGCCCTTTGTCGCCTTTGCTTTTTATTTTACGTCTGGAGCCTTTGGCTGAGGCCATTAGGTCTCATCCAGACATCCGCTGGGTTTCGCTGCGACAGAGAGATTATAAGCTGTTACTCTTTGCCGACGATATCCTGCTAACGCTTATCAATCTCCACATTTCACTACCTTCTCTACACGATACCCTAGCATCTTTTAGTTATATATCAGGGTTTCAAATTAATTTGTCCAAAACAGAAGCCCTACCTATAAATGTCCCCCCAGATCAACTCGCTTCCCTCCAACATAATTTTAAAGACCACTGGTGTGCTCATAACCTTAAATATCTGGGCATTCACATCACACCCTCTTACTCTACTCTCTATCAGGCCAATTCCAAGACGTCTCCCCCCCCCCCCCCCGACGATCATGGAAATTACGTGACTATAAAATCAATGGACTGTCCTCCCTTTGTCGCTTCTTGGAAGAATTAATGTACTCAAGAGGTCGATACTTCCCAAAACGTCCTTATTTGAGACACTCCCAGTGGTAATCCCGATTTCACATCTAAAAGGCTCTCCAACCAAAGTGCCTATGCTTTGTATGGAATAATGCCTCCCATTGCATCACGAGTTCAGTGGTCCTTGCTCTAAAAACTAAGGCGGGTCTCGCCGCTCCAGACATCATTAAATATTATTATGCATCTCATTTGTGGGTACTGACATCTTGGACATCTAGGAAGGCCTCAAATAGATGGGCCAAAATCGAAATGGGGATTACCTCCTCAGTCCATCCATGCTATATGTTGCGGCCTTCCTCGAGCAAACATATGCCACAATTGAGATCCATGTGCCTAGGTCCAATGTTATTCACGTTATCCATATGGAAGAGATGCTCAGGATGGTTTTCCCTTTCCTCCCTCTGTTCTCCTTTTTTCCAATGTGCTCTTTAACCCAGATATTACTAATAGTTTATCCTACGAGTGGGTGCCACCTTGGACTCAGGCAGAGGTTTTCCAGCTTTGGACGCCTTGTGAACCCAGTGACACGTAGATTTCTCTCTTTTTTCAGATCTCCAAGCGAAACACCAGGTCCCCAAGACACTTTTTTATGCCTACTTGCAATTTAAACATTACTTCTCTATAAAATTTCCCTCACTGTTTCTGGAGAAACCCACTACCTTTGTGCTAATGGTCCTTATGAACCTCAATTCAATTTTGTCTATATATAAAATTCTACATGACACTCTCCAACTGAGTCCACCCACACATATAGTCAGGTTCATAATTATTGGGACATCGACATAATTCTAATCTTTTTGGCTCTATACACCACCACAACGGATTTGAAGTGAAACAAACAAGATGTGCTTTAACTGCAGACTTTCAGCTTTAATTTGAGGGTATTTACATCCAAATCATGTGAACGGTGTAGGAAATACAACAGTTTGTATACGTGCCTCCCACTTTTTAAGGGACCAAAAGTAATGGGACAGATTAACAATCATCCGAACCTTCACTTTTTAATACTTGGTTGCAAATCCTTTGCAGTCAATTACAGCCTGAAGTCTGGAACGCATAGACATCACCAGATGCTGGGTTTCATCCCTGGCGATGCTCTGCCAGGCCTCTACTGCAACTGTCTTCAGTTCCTGCTTGTTCTTGGGGCATTTTCCCTTCAGTTTTGTCTTCAGCAAGTGAAACACATGCTCAATCGGATTCAGGTCAGGTGATTGACTTGGCCGTTGCATAACATTCCACTTCTTTCCCTTAAAAAAAGTCTTTGGTTGCTTTCGCAGTATGCTTCGGCTCATTGTCCATCTGCACTGTGAAGTGCCGTCCAATGAGTTCTGAAGCATTTTGCTGAATATGAGCAGATAATATTGCCCGAAACACTTCAGAATTCATCCTGCAGCTTTTGTCAGCAGTCACATCAATAAATACAAGCAAACCAGTTCCATTGGCAGCCATACATGCCCACACCATGAGACTACCACCACCATGCTTCACTGATGAGGTGGTATGCTTTGGATCATGAGCAGTTCCTTTCCTTCTCCATACTCTTCTCATCTCTCTCGTACAAGTTGATCTTGGTCTCATCTGTCCATAAGATGTTGTTCCAGAACTGTGAAGGCTTTTTTAGATGTTGTTTGGCAAACTCTAATCTGGCCTTCCTGTTTGAGGCTCACCAATGGTTTACATCTTGTGGTGAACCCTCTATTCACTCTGGTGAAGTCTTCTCTTGATTGTTGACTTTGACACACATACACCTACCTCCTGGAGAGTGTTCTTGATCTGGCCAACTGTTGTGAAGGGGTTTTCTTCACCAGGGAAATAATTCTTCGTTCATCCACCACAGTTGTTTTCCATGGTCTACCGGGTCTTTTGGTGTTGCTGAGCTCAGCGGTGCGTTCTTTCTTTTTAAGGATGTTCCAACAGTTGATTTGGCCACACCTAATGTTTTTGCCATCTCTCTGATGGGTTAGTTTTGTTTTTTCAGCCTAATGATGGCTTGCTTCGCTGATAGTGACAGCTCTTTTGATCTCATATTGAGAGTTGACAGCAACAGATTCCAAATGCAAATAGCACACTTGAAATGAACTCTGGACCTTTTATCTGCTCCTTGTAAATGGGATAATGAGGGAATAACACACACCTGGCCATGGAACAGTTGAGCAGCCAATTGTCCCATTACTTTTGGTCCCTTAAAAAGTGGGAGGCACATTTACAAACTGTTGTAATTCCTACACCATTCACCTGATTTGGATGTAAATACCCTCAAAGCTGAAAGTCTGCAGTTAAAGCACATCTTGTTCGTTTCATTTCAAGCCCATTGTGGTGGTGTATAGAGCCAAAAAGATTAGAATTGTGTCGATGTCCCAATATTCATGGACCTGACTGTACCTCTCAACCCTATACATACTACTACCTATTGGGTCTTCCTCTACCAGGTATCCCTAAAGCCTCAGGGAGACTTGTGTCCTTTAATTTTACTGGCTGCAAAGAGGGTCTTACCTAGATGCTGGTTGTCTACATCTCCCCCTACCTTCCCACAATTTTTAGCTACACAGTGACAGACATACGAAGGATGGAACATTTGACTGCATTGATTGACGGTTCATTACCCAGGATCTGGAAAACATGGGATGAATCTGAATTCTCTTTGGAACCGATCCATTCGGTGCCTTAATTAAGAGTCCAAATGAAAATATTTGCCAGCACACTATGGAACGGCGTAGATAGCGTCCAAACGTGTAGTTTATTGCATGATCACAACACAAAGAGAGTGCAACGTTTCGGAGTCACGCAGGACCCCTTCGTCAGGCATGTGATAAATGTGAAAAAACAGTGAAAATTATATAAAGAAACATCAACCAATCAGGAGAAGAGAAAAGGAAAAAACAAAACAAAAGACTCCTCCCACCCCCAGACTGGTGTGACGTCATAAACCCCGCCAAAAGGCACTAACAAATGTTTAAAAAATTTTTTTCATGAATGGAGGAAGAGTAAATGACAAAGGAGGGTACAGAAAAAAAGTAATGTGAAACTGTCATCATGGTACCTCCTCAAGCACCGGTGCCGATCCGTTAAGGGATTGTGCACTGCAGCCTGATGTTCCTGGACAGCTGTTCTATCCCCACAATGGTTTTCAGCATCGTCGTTGCACTCTCTTTGTGTTGTGATCATGCAATAAACTACACGTTTGGACGCTATCTACGCCGTTCCATGGTGGGCTGGCAAATATTTTCATTTTGACTTGAACCAATATCCAGCTGGTTGTTGCTGCAGCACCCACATTTCGTGAAATCATCCAGAAAAGTGTGCGATAAGTATATGAAGTATTAATTAAGAGTCCAGTACACCTCTCACACTATGGTTCAGTAACGATTGTGACCATCTCCCCTTACCCCTTTGGAACCATTTTTCCTTTCTCCAATGTTTTCCCTTTTTGAAGGTTTTACTTTTTTTTTTTTTTTTTGTTTGTTTTAATTCGGTTGTTCAGTATGGTATGATGTAGTACATATGTGTAACCTAAACAAAAATAGAAAGTTGATTTGTTAGACTACACCATGCATTTGAGAGTTCACATTCCTGTGTGCATGTGACACTCCCTCTATGTTGAAATGTCCTACTTATCTCTCACGTTATTGTCGGTTTTATAAAAATGTTTTAAACAATTAAAAAAAAAAAAAGAAAAAAAAAAAAAAAAAAAAAAACAAAAAAAAAAAAAAAAAAAAAAGGGGAGCAGGCTATTGACAGTAAGTTTAGGGAGGAAAAAGCAGGATGCTGCTTGCTGTCCTCCAAACTGGAAATAAAGTTGGCTATAACCAACTTTCTGCAGCTTTTAGACCCCTTTCACACTGGGGCGTTTTTCAGGCGCTTTAGCGTTAAAAGAAGCGCCTGAAAGAAGCCTCATCTGCAATCCTAATTTGAAAGCCCAAGCCCTTTCACACTGCCAGCGCCTTAAAAACGCTGGTAAAGCGCTGCTTCGGACCCCTTTCACACTGGGGCGTTTTTCAGGCGCTTTAGCGTTAAAAGAAGCGCCTGAAAGAAGCCTCATCTGCAATCCTAATTTGAAAGCCCAAGCCCTTTCACACTGCCAGCGCCTTAAAAACGCTGGTAAAGCGCTGCTTCGGACCCCTTTCACACTGGGGCGTTTTTCAGGCGCTTTAGCGTTAAAAGAAGCGCCTGAAAGAAGCCTCATCTGCAATCCTAATTTGAAAGCCCAAGCCCTTTCACACTGCCAGCGCCTTAAAAACGCTGGTAAAGCGCTGCTTCGGACCCCTTTCACACTGGGGCGTTTTTCAGGCGTTTTTCGGGCGCTGGCAGTGTGAAAAGGCTCGGGCCACTGGAGCACCCAGCCTGGTGGCAAAAGCACGAAAGCGCTGCAAAGAAGCTACTTGCAGACTTTTTTTTGACGCCCTGCCAGCGCAGCGCCCCAGTGTGAAAGCACTCGGGCTTTCACATTGGGATTGCAGATGAGGCTTCTTTCAGGCACTTTACAGGCGCTTTTTTTAAACGCTAAAGTGCCTGAAAAACGCCCCAGTGTGAAAGGGGTCTCAGTGTGAAAGCACTCGGGCTTTCACATTGGGATTGCAAATGAGGCTTCTTTCAGGCGCTTTACAGGCGCTTTTTTTAACGCTAAAGCGCCTGAAAAAACGACCCAGTGTGAAAGGGGTCTTAATGTACACTTTTAGGAGCTCATAGTGTGCAGTGAAATTAGAGTAAGCAATTTCAGTACAGGAGGAGAGGAGTCAATATAACTGTGCAATACTGAAAGTAAGGCTCGGGATCAGTTTAACGCTTGAGTTGTGAATCTGAAAACTTTATTATCTGTTTTTCAAAGAGTCATTTAGGACAAAGTGACAGAGTCTCTTGATAGCTCAACCTATGACTCACTTATCACCTTTGTTGAGGCATGTAATCTTCATCCAGGATGCAGTGTTGAGGCTTGAGTGGCTAATCACTAGGCCCAAAAACTGTTATGCAAGGGAAAAGGGATAATGCCGTTACCTTTTGGGAACTCCCAACGCCATTCTACATGGAGCTTATAGAGTTTGACCCCCTGCATAATGGAGTAGCAAGGGTGCATAGGAAAGACGAGTATACAGTAAGTGGGTCATGGGGGAACTTTGCTGAATAGTGCCAGCAAAAGTGAAAAGAGTCGTGAAATGTGAAGAAACATGTATACCAAGTCTAGGATAAAAGGAAAAAGCAATTTTTCTAACCCGTTCCTCCAAGTCCAGAGGCTTCCCATGTGCTGCTAAACCAGCCTGCTTTTCCCCTATGCTCCAGGTCCTCTGGTGTCAACAAGCACAATGCCCATAGCCTTGCATTAGGTAAGAGGACTCTGAGAAGCAAGTTTACAAGCTGGAGCTAAGGGAAGTAGAGGAGAGCACCAACTGCTGGGGGAATGGGATCAGGTAAGTGAAACGGTTGTTCCTAGGCTCCTAGACCTAAACAAGCATTTAACTCTTGCAGCATGGGGGCAACCCAACTGCAAGGGAGCATTTTTTCCTTTCCCAGGAGCTAGGCTTAAATATTACATTATTCTTATTTAAAATATATATATATATATATATATATATATATATATATATAATATATATATATATATATATATATTATATATATATATATATATATATATATAATGCAAGAGAAACGTAAAATCCCAATGTTTGCACTTGAAATGGATAATATATGTATCATCGCATAGTGGTCATGCGGATACAGAATAGTTATGTGTGCCACGTCTAATATGAATAGATTGGGAAAACAAGAAAGTGTGGGCAGGCACCAAGACTTTATAGGCACAATAAGGATACTATATTATTAAAAGTATTGTTTTTATTTCAAAAATATTATATTAAAAAACGGGAAAGAACAAAAAGATAAAAACTAGGTATGACATACAATATGAACAGAATATGCACTCCATACACAATAGGTCAGTTAGTGTAGAAAGAGCAAAAAGATTGTAAGAACAACAAAAGACCAACACATCTTATTGATCTATATAGTTACAATACAAATTGTAGGGTTCAAACACTATGTGATGGTGGCAGTCAAATTCTGTGTAAGCTCATAAGCTCGACATGTTACGCGCCTTGTGCGCTTCTTCAGGAGCATAGAGTGGAAAAAACTGTAATAAATGATACAATATTATCAGAATTTCCAGAACATTTTTTTGTATGTACATTAACGTATACACCAAGAAGGAAGGAATTAGTAAATAAAATAAATAAATGGAGGCTGTCTAGAGAAAGCACCAAGGGAGCATCAACCCTGCAGTAATCAGGCGGAGAAAAGGCAATGTGGGGACAGGTGTAACATAGTACAAATCTATAATAAAGAGTAAGAAAAGTAGAGAAGTGCTATATGAACTAATTAATAGGTAAAGTCAGGGAAGGGGAAGGAGGGGCAAGGGAGGAGTGAGATGGGCAGAAGGGAGGGGGGAGGGGAGGGAGGGAAAAGGAGGAAGGAAAGGGGGGGGGGGGGGAACTGCAACACACCTAGAGGAATTCAAAGTCCAAGCTCGAGCACTCCGCCATAGACTTTTAACAAGAGGCTACAAGAAAACCATACTACGCAGTGCATATAATAAGGCCATCCGACAGTCAAGGATTTCCTTACTCTTTAAACAGAAAAATGCTTTGACCAATACTTCAGTGAGATTTATTACTAAATTTTCCCAACAACACCATAAGCTTAGGGACATATTGAATAAACATTGGCCGATCCTTCAGGAGGACCCTATTCTAAACAAATATATCAGTCCCAATCCCCAAATTACATTTAAACGAACAAGGTCCATAGGCGACCAATTGACCTCAAGTCACTATATTGCCACACCCAAATTCAGACATTCTAAACTAGGAATGGCCCAATGCGGCAAATGTTCCTTTTGCCTTG
Source organism: Aquarana catesbeiana (assembly GCF_042186555.1). Taxonomy (NCBI): domain Eukaryota; kingdom Metazoa; phylum Chordata; class Amphibia; order Anura; family Ranidae; genus Aquarana; species Aquarana catesbeiana. Next base: position 761,573,447 of record NC_133324.1, read on the forward strand.
GATCAAAGTAGGAAACTCCTTTACACTACCAAATGGAGAAAAATTTATACCCAAATTCTATGCAGATTGTGATACAAAAGGTGTGGTATACTTAATGTTATGCCAATGTGGCGCATTCTATGTAGGGAAGACCATTAGACATCTACGCTGCAGAATTAGGGACCACGTTTATTATTCTGGGGAAGGAAAAATGGTGACGGCAGTCAGTAGGCACTTGGACCTCTATCACAAATTCAATACCTCTCTTGTCTCATTTATCGCACTAACAGTCATTCCACCGGACCCTAGGGGTGGCGAGTGGGACAAAAAAGTTTGTCAACAAGAAACACTATGGATCGAACACTTGAGGGCCACCATCCCTCCAGGGATCAACGAGGCCCAATCATATAAACCATTTCTTTAAATCTAAGTGGACTCAATGTGAGTGGGATAAGTACATCAAATTATCCCCATCTACTAATTGAAATCTATCTTAGTGTCCCACCGACTAACCTAGGCCGACCCAGAATCCCCTATATACCTCTGTATACACATCTGATTAACAGATACCAAATTGTATACGTTTTACAAACCAATTGCAAATATAATGCACTTTCATAGGTTTCACAATATGTCATTGCCCTTCCCCCCTTTTTCCTTCCCATCCTATCGCTGTTATGACCTTTTGCAACCGTTATTTTGATACTCATATTTATATGAATATATACTGTTCTTATAATTTGTAATTTCATGTGTTCATTGTATTTACAGATGTATCATGGAGACTGTCTGTACCACCTGGGGTAAATCTTCCATCTGCAGTGCTATGGTGGGGCCACTAGGGGCAATGTGCGGCCGCCCAGCGCCACCTCTACTATGACTGTGGATGGTGGCGCGTTCGGTATCCCATGGCTACCAAGTCGGTGCGGCCGTGTCTGCGCCGTTCCTCTCTCTCCCCCCCTTTCCATTGTGGACGGACATCCGTTGGCCGACATGGATGGGCAGATGCGGGGTGTCGGACCTCCCTGCATCCAGATCCATTGGATGCAGGGGCTTGGACCGCCCCCCTGTCTGCCCCTCTTTTGCGCCATTGGATGACTTGCCCACAGGGGGATGAGCGGTCTGTGCTCCAGACCCGGCCCCCTCTGGTTGCTTGGTTACCTAGACGCGACTGCCGCCCCCTCTCCCCGGCGCGCTGTCAGCTGTTTTGATATGCGCCGTGATTGGGTCATGCGCAGTACGCGCCAGCGGCCGGCCTGAATGACGTCACGTCGGGCTTGCCGATTGGTGACTACAGGCGGGGCGGGTGTACAAGAGACGCCGTCATGGCGTCTCTCTGTGTACTGATTCTACAAACTACTACCTGTGGTGAGATAGCGGCGTTACGCTCCACCACCCACCTCTGTTCCTTTACTCCTATATGTTCTACAATTAGGTAAGTCCACACTTCCAGCATCCCTCTTCAATTCCACCCAGTCTAGATTCTATTATATATGACAATCTTTCTACTTATCTAACAGACTCAGCAAGATTGGGGGAACTACATAGCTCCGCAAGGAACTTTAATGTTCATATATCTTGGTGAAATTTACAAGCCTGTCCTTGATCGACAGCATTTCCGTTTCTTTCCCCTGCTTTCTCCACCAAAATGCTGGGAATTATTACTATCTACTAAAGAGTCGGTTATGTTTGTGGGTTTTTATCCTTCCTAATTATGAGTTTCTACATTGACTAGGGTAAGTGTATCTTTGCCCCTTCTAATCACCTTTAAATACATATGCCATCCCCATTCAATATACTGGGAATTACCTCTACATATATTACCTATAGACTATACTTAATACTTACCCCAATCCTCTCTCCCCCCTCCCCCTCCCCTCCCCCTCCCCCTTCTTTTCCGTCTCCGGCCCCCCTTTTTTCCTCCCTCCCCTTTTTCCCCCCCCTTTTCTCCCCCTCCTCCTCCTCCGTCCCTGTTAGTGTTCTCCCCTTCCCCCCTCCTCCTCCTTCACTCCCATCTTTTCTCCTCCTCTCTCTTCCCCTCCCTCTCTCCCCACCCCCCCACTCTCCTTCCCTTTATTCCCCCTCCTCTCCCCCCCTCCCTTTTCTCCCTCCCCTTCCCCTTTTTCCCCCCCTCTCCCCCCCCTTTCCCCCCCCTCTTTCCCCCCCCCTCCCTTCCTCCTTCTCCCCTCCTTTCTTCCTATCACTCTTTTCCTAACCCTTCCCTCCCCTTTCTCCCCTTCCTCCCCCATTCCCGCCTATTCCCCCCCCCCCCCTTTCCTTCCTCCTTTTCCTCCCTCCCCTCCCCCCTCCCTTCTGCCCATCTCACTCCTCCCTTGCCCCTCCTTCCCCTTCCCTGACTTTACCTATTAATTAGTTCATATAGCACTTCTCTACTTTTCTTACTCTTTATTATAGATTTGTACTATGTTACACCTGTCCCCACATTGCCTTTTCTCCGCCTGATTACTGCAGGGTTGATGCTCCCTTGGTGCTTTCTCTAGACAGCCTCCATTTATTTTATTTACTAATTCCTTCCTTCTTGGTGTATACGTTAATGTACATACAAAAAAATGTTCTGGAAATTCTGATAATATTGTATCATTTATTACAGTTTTTTCCACTCTATGCTCCTGAAGAAGCGCACAAGGCG